>NC_035167.2:13640596-13940596 GCF_001659605.2 Manihot esculenta
GCATAGCAAACCTTAAATTCTTTAGGTCCCTTCAACATTATTCCCGCACCACTGCCCCCTGCGCTTGATGCCCCGTCCATATACAGCTTCCAGCTGAATTCTTGAGAGGACTGCTGTAATACCCGGCTAGAATCCGGCACCGGAATTTCTGTTGTCTGGTGGACTCCGGGGTGTTGGGATTCTATATACGGGTAGGAGTTATGTTTTCTCAGTGTTATGATGTGTTTATGGTTTTACAGTTCGATAGTTTTGAGTTGAAATGATATTTCAACCAAGGCAGAGGAGCCAAGTTCGGCCGCCGAAGATAAGTTCGGCCGCCGAAAGTGCTCAATGTTTGGCTTCCGAAGATTTAGTTCGGCCCCCGAATGTTGCATGGTTTTGCATGCGATTCGGCAGCCGAAGCTGAGTTGCTTAGCCAGCAGTTTTGTATCCCTTAGTTAGCATTTTGGACAGGTGGTAGCACCAGATCATGTCCAGAAGTTGGCCACGTCTCTCCTGGTTTATTTGCTGAGTTTGAGCAGCTCATGCAGAGTATTTTGCTCTTTCACAAGGTTTTCAATGGTTTGAAGCAAAAAGCTAAGTTTGTGAGAGTTTGAGAGTTTGAGGAGAGTTGGTCCGTTTTCCTTAGTTCAGAGTATTCAGCTTCTTGTTACAGGAGGTAAGTAATGCTCTTGAACCTGTTTATGTGTTTTCTGAAGGTTTTATGGAAGTTAAGGGAGAGAGATGTATGTTTAAGTGAGAAGTAGTGGTTTTGATGAGTTATGCATGTATACATGTTTCTGTGTTATGTTTGATTTGTTGTTTGGGGTTATTAGATAGTTTGGGACCCCTGTGATCATATACGTGAGTATATGTGTGTTGAGGAGTTGGAGTATATATGGTTTGAGTGGTTGAAGGGAAGGAGAAGATGGTTTGCCGTTGAAGCTGAGTTCTGGATGAACTCAGGTTCGGCAGCCGAAGGTTCATTCGGCCGCCGAACCTCTTGCATGGTGGCTTGTCTGCCACAGCCTGTTTTTGCATGTTCGGCTCTGTTTGGGGGATTCGGCCGCCGAAGGTGCCGCCGAAGGTGCTTGAGTTTCGTCTCTGGAGAGGACATTCGGCCGCCGAACCTGCCGCCGAAAGTGTCCTGACCAGCTTTCTTTTGCATGCTTTGCATGGATAGTAGAGTGAGTTTAAGGGGATTCTTGGGGAGTTTCAGAGAGTTAGTTCTACGCTTGTTTGGTCCCTCATTTGAGTCCAGTTGTATAGGTACAGACCAGAGGAACCAGAGAGAGCAGCAGTGAGTACTGCTCCAGAGGTTCAGAGCCTGCAGAGTCAGTCAGTTCAGATAGCCAGAGGTGAGTGGAACGAAACTTATGACTTTTAATTGAACCACAAACTGCTTTTAGCATATCTCATGCATCATGTTTATGCCATAGGTTGATTGCATTAGTAGTCACGAATATGTTGCATTGCATCGTTATTTGGTGATGTGAGTGAATGCTGAATGATCCAATAGTCTCAGACAGGAAGTCCAGGAGCCTTTGACTACGCCCTGGCAGGTATAGCGAAGTCCAGGAGCCTTTGACTACGCCCTGGCAATGGTAAGTACAGAGGTGTTATATACACATATACATATATGACAGGAAGACCAGGTGCTCGATTCTACGCCCTGGCACAGAGTTACTAGGACTATGTGGTGACAGGTTTACTCTTGATGTGGCTTGTCTGTGATATAGTGCATTCCATGAGATCATATTTTACTGAGATGTTTTACTGTTCTACTCACTGGGCTATAGAGCTCATCCCATTCCCTTAACCCCAGTTTTGCAGGTTCAGTGTACAGTGTACAGGGACAGTCCAGCAGAGTACAGGAAAAGTAAAGAGATCTGTAATAGCTTAGAGTGGACATGTACTATGAAAGAGATGTAATAGTTGTTGCTTGACCTAGTGATGTATGTTTTGTACATGATCTGTATATGTATTTATGTGTTTTCCTGTATGTGACAACCAGGCTTAACAGGTATGAGTTAACCCATCTAGAGCAAGCTCTAGTCAGGGATACAGAGTACAGAGTACATGAGTACAGAGTACAGAGATAGTGCATGCACAGGTTAAGCCTTGGTTCAGAAAATAGTTTTATTTTCACAGAAAATGTATGATCATGTATGAGGCTTACAGGTACACAGAGAGTATAGCAGGCTTGCTACGGGTTCTGGCGGCCTTAAGCCGACCTGAATCCTAGCGCCGGTGACGGTCCATTTTGGGGTCGTTACAACTGCCCTTCCCATCATTCCCCAACTCTTCCGAAGACGACTCATCCTGTTCTATCCATTTTTCGTTGAACGAGCATTCTGCTATGAAGTCAGCAAGGGCTTGGGATTTTATGGTGGTTCGGGGTCGGTACTCTAAATAGTTGGGACTAATCTCGATGGACCAAGCAACCATCCGACCTGATGTTTTCGGCCTATGGAGAATCTTCTTCAACAGTTGGTCTGTCATCACTACCCCCTGGTGGCTTTCTAGATAGACTCTGAATTTTCTGACTGCTAGCAACAGAGCATAGGCTATCTTCTCGATGTTCAGGTTTCTGATCTCAGCGTCTTTAAGCACCTTGCTGACATAAAAACACTGGTTTATGTTCTCCCTCTTCTACTCTTACCAACACTGCACTGACTACTTGCTCAGAGGCTGCCAAATAGATCAGGAGCTCTTCTCCTTCCAGTGGACTGCTAAGTACATGGGGCGAGCTGAGATAGCTTTTGAGCTCTTTGAAAGCTTCTCGGCAATCTTCAGTACATTCGAAGTTCGGTACTTTCCTCAACTTCTTAAAGAACGGCAAGCATCTTTCTGCTGACCTCGACATGAAGCGATTGAGCGCCACCACTCTTCTCGTAAGTCTTTGAACATCCCTCACGCAGGTGGGCTCGGGCATATTCAGGATAGCTTCCACTTTCTCCGGATAGGGCTCAATGCATTTCCCACTCACCATGTATCCCAGGAATTTTCCTCCCCTGATAAAGAAGGCGCTCTTTGCTGGGTTCAGTCTCATTCTGTACTGCTCTAGCACCTCGAACACCTCCCTCAGATACACCAAGTGCTGCTGAAAAGTCGGACTCTTCACCACCGTATCATCCACATATACTTTGACATTCCTACCGATCTGATCCTTGAAGATTTTATTCATCAGTCTTTGGTATGTTGCCCCGGAATTCTTCAGCCCGAAAGGCATGGCTTTATAACAATAGGTCCCATCTTCTGTTATGAACGAGGTCTTCTCCTCATCCGACCTGTCCATTGGAATTTGGTGATAACCAGACATAGCATCCAAAGACGACATGTAATCAAAGCCGGCCGTTGAATCGACCATTTTATTAATATCAGGGAGGGGGTAACAATCTTTGGGACACGCTTGGTTGAGGTCTGTAAAATCTATACACATCCTATATTTGCCATTGGCTTTTTTGACTAATACAGGATTTGCTAGCCATTGTGGATACATGACCTCTCTAATAAACACTGCCTCTTCTAACTTCTGCACCTCCTCCCTGGTGGCTTGCTGCTTCTCCCTTCCTACTACCCTCTTCTTCTGCTTTACCGGCCTGGCCTCTGGGAGGACATTCAGCTTGTGTGTCATCACTCTGGGGTCAATCCCGGGCATGTCAGAAGGCTTTCAGGCGAAGCTTGAAGCGTGACCTCGGATCAGGGCCATGACTTCCATTTTCTATTCTTCAGTGAGGCCGGCGTTAAGACTGAAGACCTTATCTGTTTCTGCTTCTGATAAGGGAAAGGTCTCCAGCTCTCCAACCGGCTCTGTTTTGGCCTTTTTTTTCTCATCTCGAACCTCCAGAACTTCCGAGTCGAGCTTCTCCCCTGTCGAGCTCAGCTCTGATACCGTGGCCAGGTACACTGCTCTTGCTTCCTCCTGGCTTCCTTTGACTACCCCCACTCCCGCTTCAGTCGGGAATTTCATAGCTAGATACCTGATGCTGGTTATGGCCTCAAAGTCGAACAGCGCAGGTCGTCCCAGTATTGCGTTGTAGCTCAGGGGGAGTTTGACTACTAAGAACACCGCATAATGAGTGCGAGTCTTTGGTGCTTCTCCTAGAGTGAGGGCCAATTTTACTTTCCCTTCCACAGGTACTAGGACTCTCCCGATCCCTTTGACTGGGGCTTGATCCCGAACCAATTGCTCCTCTGGGATTCCCATTTGCTGAAAGACCCTGTATGGCAGCAAGTTCACCTTACTTCCGTCATCCACCAAGATCTTCTTAACCCGGTAGTTGTAGATGACGGCTTCAATAACAAGGGCGTCATCATGAGGCATCTGAACACCCTGGGCATCCTTCGGAGAGAAGGTGATAGTTACTGGAGAGTGCTCAACTACCTGCATGACTTCGGCGCTACTGCTCTCCCCATCTCGGCCTCTCTTCTTTCCCCTTCGGCTCATTCGACCTCCAGTTCCTCCCACGATCATGTTGATGGTTCCGCTAGAGCTATCATTCACCGGCCCTGCTCTCATTCTCCTGGGTGCTTGTGCTGTTGGGTTTGGCTGAGGCCTTTGTCCCTCCGGCTTCTTCACGAAGTTCCTGAGGTGTCCCCTTTTTATCATCCTTTCAATCTCACTGATCAGCTGGTAGCAGTTGTTGGTGTCATGGCCATGGGTGCGATGATACTGACAATACTTGTCAGGATTTCATTGATCTGCTTCTGCCCTCATAGGCCTGGGCCATTGTAGGAACTCCTTATCCTGAACTACCATGAGCACCTCGGCTCTGGACGCATTGAGCGGGGTGAGGTTCTTTGGGATACGCGGAGGGAATGGCTTTTTTTCTAGAACCCGAGGAGGGAAAGGTCTTTGGTCTCTCCGGTCCCTGGGCTGCCTGTAGGGCTCAGGTTTCTTGCCTTGTTTCTTCTCATGCCTCTCCGATCTCCTTTCTTCGGGTGCTTTTCCTCTGTCTTTTGCCCCCTTGGCGAATCTGCTCGTCATTAAGGCGTCATCTTGCCTTATATATTTCTCTGCCCTCTTCATCAGCTCTGCCAGCGTGTTGGGGGGCTTTCTGCTTAACGAGCCAAAAAATTTGGCGAAGGTCGTCCCCTTCTGCATGGCCTCCACCGCTCTCCCCTCATTCAGCTCGGGAATCTGTAGGGCCTCCGTATTAAAACGGGCAACATACTCCCTCAGCGACTCGTCCCTTTTCTGCCTGACTGTCTCCAGATAGCTGGTCTTTCTATCCACTGGTACTCCGGCTATGAACCGGCTAATGAAAGCGTTAGCTAGATCCCCGAAGCTCCTTATACTCCCAGCCTCCAAGCTATTAAACCACGCCCGTGCCGGTCCCGTAAGCGTCGTTGGGAATACCTTGCACATCAAGGCATCTGATAGAGTCTGCAACTCCATAAAAGTCTTATAGTTCAAGACGTGTGTAATACCCGGCTCGAATCCGGCACCGGAATTTCTGTTGTCTGGTGGAATCCGGGGTGTTGGGATTCTATATAAGGGTAGGAGTTATGTTTTCTCAGTGTTATGATGTGTTTTATGGTTTTACAGGTCGATAGTTTTGAGTTGAAATGAACCAAGGCAGAGGAGCCAAGTTCGGCCGCCGAAGATAAGTTCGGCCGCCGAAAGTGCTCAATGTTTGGCTTCCGAAGATTTAGTTCAGCCCCCGAATGTTGCATGGTTTTGCATGCGATTCGGCAGCCGAAGCTGAGTTGCTTAGCCAGCAGTTTTGTATCCCTTAGTCAGCATTTTGGACAGGTGGTAGCACCAGATCATGTCCAGAAGTTGGCCACGTTTCTCCTGGTTTATTTGCTGAGTTTGAGCAGCTCATGCAGAGTATTTTGCTCTTTCACAAGGTTTTCAATGGTTTGAAGCAAAAAGCTAAGTTTGTGAGAGTTGGAGAGTTTGAGGAGAGTTGGTCCGTTGTCCTTCGTTCAGAGTGTTCATCTTCTTGGTACAGGAGGTAAGTAATGCTCTTGAACCTGTTTATGTGTTTTCTGAAGGTTTTATGGAAGTTAAGGGAGAGAGATGCATGTTTAAGTGAGAAGTAGTGGTTTTGATGAGTTATGCATGTATACATGTTTCTGTGTTATGTTTGATTTGTTGTTTGGGGTTATTAGATAGTTTTGGACCCCTGTGATCATATACGTGAGTATATGTGTGTTGAGGAGTTGGAGTATATATGGTTTGAGTGGTTGAAGGGAAGGAGAAGATGGTTTGCCGTTGAAGCTGAGTTCTGGATGAACTCAGGTTCGGCAGCCGAAGGTTCATTCGGCCGCCGAACCTCTTGCATGGTGGCTTGGCTGCCACAGCCTGTTTTGCATGTTCGGCTCTGTTTGGGGGATTCGGCCGCCGAAGGTGCTTGAGTTTCGTCTCTGGAGAGGACTTTCGGCCGCCGAACCTGCCGCCGAAAGTGTCCTGTCCAGCTTTCTTTTGCATGCTTTGCATGGATAGTAGAGTGAGTTTAAGGGGATTCTTGGGGAAGTTTAAGAGAGTTATTTCTACGCTTGTTTGGTCCCTCATTTGAGTCCATCTGTATAGGTACAGACCAGAGGAACCAGAGAGAGCAGCAGTGAGTACTGCTCCATCAGAGCCTGCAGAGTCAGTCAGTCCAGATAGCCAGAGGTGAGTGGAACGAAACTTATGACTTTTAATTGAACCACAAACTGCTTTTAGCATATCTCATGCATCATGTTTATGCCATAGGTTGATTGCATTAGTAGTCACGAATATGTTGCATTGCATCGTTATTTGGTGATGTGAGTGAATGCTGAATGATCCAATAGTCTCAGACAGGAAGTCCAGGAGCCTTTGACTACGCCCTGGCAGGTATAGCGAAGTCCAGGAGCCTTTGACTACGCCCTGGCAGGTATAGCAAAGTCCAGGAGCCTTTGACTACGCCCTGGCAATGGTAAGTATAGAGGTGTTATATACACATATACATATATGACAGGAAGACCAGGTGCTCGATTCTACGCCCTGGCACAGAGTTACTGGGACTATGTGTGTAATACCCGGCTAGACCCCGGTATCGGAATTCCTACGTTCCGGCGGATTTTCCGTTGGAAGTCGGGATTCGAGGATGTCGGAGCTTGCCCTAAGGGTATAAGAACGGTTTTTAAGATGTTTTTAAGTGTTTTTATCATGTTTGCATGTTTTGAGTTAAGAACATTGAGTTTTGAAATGAAAAGGCCAAGGGGACAAAAGCCAGGTTCGGCCGCCGAAGGTGAAGTTCGGCCGCCGAAAGTTGCATGGTTTCGCATGCACGTTAGGCCGCCGAAGGAAGAGTCGGTTGGCCACTACAAAAGCCCTTTTTCCCGAGACTTGAGTGTGAAACACTCTGTTTTTGGGTCAAAGGTAGGTTCAAGCTCTCCTTGGTGTGATTTCTCATGTTTTTCTCAAATCTTGCATGTTTTATGTATAGAAAGGATGTAATAACCAGTTATGTATTGAGTTATAGAATTGTGCTTGGCCCTAGTGTATGTTTATCCCTTTGCACATGATCATTGTATGTTTGAGATAATGTTGTTATGATGCGCTAGGCTTGGTGCATGGTAGTCTTTCTATCTCTGTAGTTACTGTATGGTACCATAGCAGGTATCACTCTTCGAGTGCATACAGACAGAGCATGCATAGTCCAGGCTTAGTTGATGAGAAAAGTTTCAAGAAAAGAAAGGATAGTCAAGCAAAGAAAGAAAGAAAACAAAAAAAAAAAGAGAGAGAAGAGTAAGTAACAGTTTTAAGTTTAAGTGTGATCATGTATGGGATTTATCAGGTACACAGAGTTGACAGTAGGCTTACTACGGGTCCCGGCGGCCTTAAGCCGATCTGGATCCTAGTGCCGGTGATGGTCCGGTAAGCGGGCTGTTACAATGTGGTGACAGGTTTACTCTTGATGTGGCTTGTCTGTGATATGGTGCATTCCATGAGATCATATTTTACTGAGATTGGTTACTGTTCTACTCACTGGGCTATAGAGCTCATCCCACTCCCTTAACCTCAGTTTTGCAGGTTCAGTGTACAGTGTACAGGGACAGTCCAGCAGAGTACAGGAAAAGTAAAGAGATCTGTAATAGCTTAGAGTGGACATGTAATATTAAAGAGATGTAATAGTTGTTGCTTGACCGAGTGATGTATGTTTTGTACATGATCTGTATATGTATATATGTTTTCCTGTATGTGACAACCAGGCTTAACAGGTATGAGTTAACCCATCTAGAGCAAGCTCTAGTCAGGGATACAGAGTACAGAGTACATGAGTACAGAGTACAGAGATAGTGCATGCACAGGTTAAGCCTTGGTTCAGAAAAGAGTTTTATTTTCACAGAAAATGTATGATCATGTATGAGGCTTACAGGTACACAGAGAGTATAGCAGGCTTGCTACGGGTTCTGGCAGCCTTAAGCCGACTTGAATCCTAGCGCCGGTGATGGTCCATTTTGGGGTCGTTACAGATTGGTATCAGAGCCCTAGGTTTACATGATCGGACCTATAGAGACAGTGTTGGGCTCAGACAGGGTAGAAGTGGTCAAGCACAATAGGAAAGCATGTCCACTAGGATAGGGTCTTGAGTCCTATTTGCTATGATATGCCATGAGTGTTGTGTGTATGATTGATATGTGATGTTTATGTGCTAAAGTGGTATGTTATATGTTGTGTTTCCAGAGTAAAGATGCGAGGAACTCGTCGATCAGCTCGATTGACTGGAGTCCCACCAGAGAATGAGAGACCAGCTGCTCGTCCTCCTGCATTGCCAAGGGCAAGGTCTCAGAGATCTAGCAGGGAAGGTACGTCAATAGACCTTAGAAGGTCTGTCGACGAGAGCAGAAGAGGAACAGCTAGGGGAGGAAGATCAGAGGAAAGGAGGGAAGCTATGGAGATTGATCAGTCTAGAGATGACAGCATGGGTATAGGCAGTTTTGAGGAAGGTATGGGAGAGTCGCAGGGAGGTGCTCAGACCTCAGGTTTTGGCTATCCAGAGTATCCGATGGGAGGTATGTCGGAGTACTCGAGTTTTGTGCCATATCCTCCTTATATGCCTTATATGCCTTATCCTTACTATCCACCATATCCTATGTATCCCTCTTCCCCTACCCATCCAAGTGCAGCACACCTAGAGCCAAATGAACCAGTACTACCACCAGAACCAGTAGCCCCTGTTGTTGACAGACATGACCCTAGCTCATCTGGAGGTAAAGTCCAAATGACGGAGTACTTGAAATTGGATGCTCCTAAATACAACACGGGAGATGATCCATTTGATTACCTCAGAGCAGTTAGGATGATAACCAGTGAATTGGGAGCAGATGATAGGAGAGCCATTGAGATGGCAGGTTTCACATTAAAATGCAAGAAAGCTAGAGAATGGTTTAAGAATTATGTGGAGCCTAGAATGGACAGCATGTCATGGGGAGAGTTCGCCAATGAGTTTGCAGGATGGGCTTTTCCTGACAGTTCGAGGGAGATGAAAGTAATTGAATTTGAACAGTTGAGACAGACAGATGAGATGAGTGTTGATGAATTCACAGATAAGTTCCTGGATCTGCTTCAGTACGTGGGTCAAGCCTATGATACTGATCAAAAGAAAGCAAGGAGATATACTATGAGACTGCATCCCAGGTATGCTTCCTTGATTCTTCCAGCAGAAAAGGAGAGTTTCCATACCATAGTAGACGCAGCCAGGAAAATGGATGCTAGTGCCAATATTCAGAAACAGTCAAAGGCACAGGCTTCGGGTTTTAAAGCCCCCACACCAAGTAGTAAAAGATGGGATAGAGCAAAAGGAACAAAGAGTAAGTTCTGGAGTAAAGTCAAGTCAGGTCTGGGAATAGGTAGTGGCTCAAGCTCTGGCACAGCTCCAGTCTGCAGACGATGCGGAAAACCACATGGAGGAGTTTGTCGGTTGGGATCTACAGCTTGTTTTCGATGTGGACAGGAAGGGCATATTGCTCGGGATTGTCCGCAGATGACTTTTGCACCATCCCAGCAGATGAGTTCAGGCAGTGTGGTACAGCTAGTTGTACGGCCAGCAGCTCCAGTCATGCCTCAGACTAGTGACAGAGGTAGAGGGAGAGGGGTAGCCTCTACTTCAGCAGCAGGTTCCCGAGGTGGAAATCCGGTAGCCCCAGCACGGATTTTCACAGTGACACAGGAGGAGGCTAACACGTCGAACACAGTGGTGTCAGGTAATCTCATCATTGGGTGTTCCGATGTGTATGCTTTGATGGACCCCGGTGCTTCTCATTCCTTTATTGCTTCGAGAGCCATAGAGCGATTGGGTTTGATCAGTTCTGAGTTAGAGTATCCTCTCTGGGTCAGTGGACCTAGATGTGACCCATCAGTGGCAGTGTCAGTCTGTCGTTTCAGTCCAGTGTTTATCGAGGTTAGATACCTTCCAGCTGACCTTGTGGTTCTAGATTTGACGGATTTTGATGTCATTCTAGGGATGGCTTGGTTATCTACATATAGTGCTACGTTGGACTGTCGAGAGAAGCTAGTGAGTCTCAGAGACCAGGATGGGTCAGAGTGTGTCTTCCGAGGAGACAGGAGAGGTACACCCAGAGGTCTGATTTCAGCCCTTCAGGCTCGTCGTTTGCTTAGGAGGGGTTGTCAGGGGTTTCTAGCTCATGTGAGAGAGCTAGACAGTCAGGTGAGGGAACCAGCCACAGTACCAGTAGTCCGAGAGTTTCTCGATGTGTTCCCAGACGATTTGCCAGGACTCCCACCTGATAGGGAGATAGGGTTTGAAATTGAATTACTGCCAGGTACCAGACCTATCTCTATTCCTCCCTACAGGATAGCGCCAGTAGAGTTAAAAGAGTTGAAAGAACAGTTGCAGGACTTGGTAGATAAGGGTTTCATCCGCCCTAGTACCTCACCTTGGGGTGCTCCAGTGCTCTTTGTCAGAAAGAAGGATGGATCCCTCAGACTTTGTATCGACTATAGACAGTTGAACAAGGTCACTATCAAGAATAGGTATCCTTTACCTCGGATTGATGATCTATTTGACCAGCTAGCTGGAGCAGGTTGTTTCTCGAAAATAGATCTGAGATCTGGGTATCATCAGTTGAGAGTCAGAGAGGCAGATGTGCCTAAGACAGCTTTCCGGACCAGATATGGGCATTATGAGTTCTTAGTGATGCCGTTCGGGTTGACTAACGCCCCTGCAGCATTTATGGATCTCATGAACAGGGTATTCAGTGAGTTTCTGGATCACTTTGTCATTGTGTTTATCGATGATATCTTAGTGTATTCCAGAGATGCAGAGGAGCATGCCCAGCATCTGAGGATTGTTCTGCAGACACTGAGAGAGCATGGTTTGTATGCCAAGTTCTCGAAGTGTGAGTTTTGGTTACAGAGCATTGCCTTCTTGGGACATGTGGTATCAGCAGAGGGTATTGAGGTAGACCCCAAGAAGATAGAGGCTGTAGCTAACTGGCCCAGACCCACGACAGTGACTGAGATTAAAAGCTTTCTGGGACTGGCAGGTTACTACAGGAGGTTCGTTCAGAACTTCTCAAAGATAGCAGCTCCTATGACCAAATTGACTCAGAAGAACCAGAAGTTTATCTGGTCAGACCAGTGTGAAGAGAGCTTTGAGGAGCTCAAGAGGAGATTGACAACAGCACCAGTGTTAGCTCTGCCTGTGAGTAATGAGGACTTCACAGTGTTCTGTGATGCATCTCGAGTGGGATTGGGTTGTGTATTGATGCAGAGTGAGAGAGTAATAGCTTATGCTTCTAGACAGTTGAAGAAGCACGAGTTGAATTACCCTACCCATGACCTAGAGATGGCAGCAGTTATCTTTGCACTTAAGATGTGGCGGCATTACCTCTACGGGGTTAAATGCGAGATCTTCACCGATCACAAGAGTTTACAGTACATCTTAAGTCAGAGAGAGCTGAATTTGCGGCAGAGAAGATGGGTCGAATTGCTCAGTGATTATGATTGTAAAATCCAGTATCATCCGGGTAAGGCGAATGTTGTTGCAGACGCCTTAAGCCGGAAGTCACTAGGCAGTTTATCCCATATAACAGCAGAGCGGAGACCAGTTGTGATGGAGCTTTATAAGCTCTTTGATGAGGGATTACAGCTAGAGTTATCTGGTACAGGTGCATTGCTAGCACAGATGAGAGTGACACCTGTGTTTTTGGAGCAGATAGCTCAGAGACAGCATGAGGACCCTGAGTTGATGAAAATTGCCAGGACTGTTCAGTCAGGCACTAGTGGAGAGTTCAGATTTGACAGCAAAGGGATCCTTCGCTATGGGAGTCGACTTTGTGTACCAGAGAGGGGCAATGTGAAGGAAGACATTATGAGGGAAGCTCATAATGCGAGGTATAGTGTTCACCCAGGAGCCACCAAGATGTATCAGGATCTGAAAAGGGTCTATTGGTGGCCAGCCATGAAGAAAGAAGTGGCGCAGTTCGTGACAGCCTGTGAGGTTTGTCAGAGGGTGAAATTAGAGCATCAAAAACCAGCCGGAATGCTTAACCCATTACCGATTCCAGAGTGGAAATGGGAGAACATAGCCATGGATTTTGTAGTGGGTTTACCAGTAGCGTCCAACAGGATAGACTCGATATGGGTGATTGTGGACAGACTCACGAAATCTGCTCATTTTCTTCCAGTACGGAGTAACTATTCTGTGGATAAGTTGGCACAGGTCTATCTGGATGAGATAGTGAGATTACATGGAGTTCCAGTGTCTATAGTTTCAGACAGAGGACCTCAGTTTACCTCCCACTTTTGGCGGAGTCTGCAAAGTGCGATGGGCACGAGATTAGATTTTAGTACTGCTTTCCACCCACAGACTGATGGACAGTCAGAAAGGACCATCCAGACCATAGAGGATATGCTTCGACTATGTGTGTTAGATTTTGGCGGTTCTTGGAGGCAGCATCTACCTTTGGTGGAGTTTGCCTACAATAACAGCCATCATGCGAGCATCAGGATGGCTCCTTATGAAGCTTTGTATGGGAGGAAGTGCAGATCCCCTGTTTGCTGGGAAGAGGTAGGAGAGAAGGCTCTTGCAGGGCCAGAATTAGTAGAACTTACCAGTAGAATGGTGCCCATGATCAGAGAGAGAATCAGAACAGCTCAGAGTAGACAGAAAAGTTATGCAGACGTTCGCAGAAAGCAGTTAGAGTTTCACGAGGGTAATTGGGTATTGCTGAAAGTGTCTCCAATGAAAGGAGTGGTTCGTTTTGGAAAGAAAGGTAAATTAGCTCCACGGTACATTGGACCCTTTGAGGTGTTGCAGAGGATCGGAAATGTGTCGTATAAGCTGGATTTACCTGCTTCTATGGAGAGAATTCACCCGGTATTTCATGTTTCTATGCTACGACAGTTTGTGTCAGATCCGAATCAGGTTTTGAGTGAGCCTGCGGTGGAGATTCATACGGATCTCACCTATATAGAGCAGCCAGTGCGGATTCTGGACACGCAGATCAGACAGCTTAGAAACAAGGAGATTCCGATGGTAAAAGTTCTATGGAACCACCATAATCTAGAAGAGTGCACCTGGGAGACGCGGGAATCTATGCTCCAGCAGTATCCATATCTGTTTTGAGGTTAATTTCCTCTTTGTGTTTTGTTGTTTTTGTTGTTTTAGGACCATTCGAGGACGAATGTTCTTAAGGAGGGGAGAATGTAATACCCGGCTCGAATCCGGCACCGGAATTTCTGTTGTCTGGTGGAATCCGGGGTGTTGGGATTCTATATAAGGGTAGGAGTTATGTTTTCTCAGTGTTATGATGTGTTTTATGGTTTTACAAGTCGATAGTTTTGAGTTGAAATGAACCAAGGCAGAGGAGCCAAGTTCGGCCGCCGAAGATAAGTTCGGCCGCCGAAAGTGCTCAATGTTTGGCTTCCGAAGATTTAGTTCGGCCCCCGAATGTTGCATGGTTTTGCATGCGATTCGGCAGCCGAAGCTGAGTTGCTTAGCCAGCAGTTTTGTATCCCTTAGTCAGCATTTTGGACAGGTGGTAGCACCAGATCATGTCCAGAAGTTGGCCACATTTCTCCTGGTTTATTTGCTGAGTTTGAGCAGCTCATGCAGAGTATTTTGCTCTTTCACAAGGTTTTCAATGGTTTGAAGCAAAAAGCTAAGTTTGTGAGAGTTGGAGAGTTTGAGGAGAGTTGGTCCGTTGTCCTTCGTTCAGAGTGTTCATCTTCTTGGTACAGGAGGTAAGTAATGCTCTTGAACCTGTTTATGTGTTTTCTGAAGGTTTTATGGAAGTTAAGGGAGAGAGATGCATGTTTAAGTGAGAAGTAGTGGTTTTGATGAGTTATGCATGTATACATGTTTCTGTGTTATGTTTGATTTGTTGTTTGGGGTTATTAGATAGTTTTGGACCCCTGTGATCATATACGTGAGTATATGTTTGTTGAGGAGTTGGAGTATATATGGTTTGAGTGGTTGAAGGGAAGGAGAAGATGGTTTGCCGTTGAAGCTGAGTTCTGGATGAACTCAGGTTCGGCAGCCGAAGGTTCATTCGGCCGCCGAACCTCTTGCATGGTGGCTTGGCTGCCACAGCCTGTTTTGCATGTTCGGCTCTGTTTGGGGGATTCGGCCGCCGAAGGTGCCGCCGAAGGTGCTTGAGTTTCGTCTCTGGAGAGGACTTTCGGCCGCCGAACCTGCTGCCGAAAGTGTCCTGTCCAGCTTTCTTTTGCATGCTTTGCATGGATAGTAGAGTGAGTTTAAGGGGATTCTTGGGGAAGTTTAAGAGAGTTATTTCTACGCTTGTTTGGTCCCTCATTTGAGTCCATCTGTATAGGTACAGACCAGAGGAACCAGAGAGAGCAGCAGTGAGTACTGCTCCATCAGAGCCTGCAGAGTCAGTCAGTCCAGATAGCCAGAGGTGAGTGGAACGAAACTTATGACTTTTAATTGAACCACAAACTGCTTTTAGCATATCTCATGCATCATGTTTATGCCATAGGTTGATTGCATTAGTAGTCACGAATATGTTGCATTGCATCGTTATTTGGTGATGTGAGTGAATGCTGAATGATCCAATAGTCTCAGACAGGAAGTCCAGGAGCCTTTGACTACGCCCTGGCAGGTATAGCGAAGTCCAGGAGCCTTTGACTACGCCCTGGCAGGTATAGCAAAGTCCAGGAGCCTTTGACTACGCCCTGGCAATGGTAAGTACAGAGGTGTTATATACACATATACATATATGACAGGAAGACCAGGTGCTCGATTCTACGCCCTGGCACAGAGTTACTGGGACTATGTGGTGACAGGTTTACTCTTGATGTGGCTTGTCTGTGATATGGTGCATTCCATGAGATCATATTTTACTGAGATTGGTTACTGTTCTACTCACTGGGCTATAGAGCTCATCCCACTCCCTTAAACCCAGTTTTGCAGGTTCAGTGTACAGTGTACAGGGACAGTCCAGCAGAGTACAGGAAAAGTAAAGAGATCTGTAATAGCTTAGAGTGGACATGTAATATTAAAGAGATGTAATAGTTGTTGCTTGACCGAGTGATGTATGTTTTGTACATGATCTGTATATGTATATATGTTTTCCTGTATGTGACAACCAGGCTTAACAGGTATGAGTTAACCCATCTAGAGCAAGCTCTAGTCAGGGATACAGAGTACAGAGTACATGAGTACAGAGTACAGAGATAGTGCATGCACAGGTTAAGCCTTGGTTCAGAAAAGAGTTTTATTTTCACAGAAAATGTATGATCATGTATGAGGCTTACAGGTACACAGAGAGTATAGCAGGCTTGCTACGGGTTCTGGCGGCCTTAAGCCGACCTGAATCCTAGCGCCGGTGACGGTCCATTTTGGGGTCGTTACAACGTGCTCCCTGGGGTTCCCGACTCCGTCGTACGCTGCCATAGGTGGCATCATAAACTTCTTGGGGACAGTCTCCTGCTGCACCCACTTCGAAAAAGGTGAATAGGTGGGTAATAGAGTCTGGCTATGGTCTTTCGCTCCTAATTCAGCCAGGAGCTGTTCCCTCAGCTTCTGCAGTTTTTGATCTACATTTTCTTCTTCTTGTCTGGGCCTCTTTTCCAAACGATACTCCTCTTCCGGCACTTCACTTTCCGTCCTCCTGGTTGTTCCGGCAGAATAACTGTCTGCCTCATCATTTTCTATCAGCTCTCTCACTCTTCTTCCATGGACTCTAGCCTCGGGTTCATCTTCTCCTCCTGTTCTTCGCCCCCTTTCTCCGGTTTCTCGGCTGATAGTCGGGGGGTGGTTGAAGGTGGGCTGGGGTTCGTTGGTTCGGAGTTCTTCTACTACTGGCGTCACATTCATTGGGGTGCTAAGGCCCCTCTGTTGCATCATCTGCCCTAGCCAGTGGGCGGTGTTTTGTAGTTGAAGGGCCATAGCTTGGAGGTCCTGGTTGGATAAGACAGCTCCGGATGCATTTCCTACCACACTCGGCGAAGGGTTGAAAGGGATTGTTGTTTGGTTGTTTGGGGTTGTGGGGCTAGAGAAAGAGAATTGTTGCCCCTCTTGGACAGAGCTCAGGTCATTGGGAGTGTTTGTAAGGTTGTTTTCATTATGGTCAGCCATCGTGGATCTCAGTGGGTTTTGTAAAAGTGGAATTCCGGCGATGAGAAGATCTCCTTCGTTCCCACAGATGGCACCAATTGATAATCTGAGATCCAGAAAATCGGACTTTACAAGGGTTTTTTTGTACTAGTCAAAGATTGGCCTTGCTAGGAGAGTGTCTCTCTTTTATCCTCCCTTTTCGGCGACGTGTCCCCACCTTTCTGCTACAGGGCTATCTTTTTTGTAGCATGGGCTAGTACGTACGGATATTGCAGTGACCCTACCTGTGTCAGGCGGCCATTTAATTCCCCCCGGCGTGCAAGTGGACAGGGTTGCGAAGTGACCGGGCCTATTGTCCTTTCTTCTCATGACAGAGTTGGTGAGAAGTGGGCTGATCCAGGTGGAGATTCGGTCTCAAGGCCCGATGGACCGGGCTGATCTAGCTAGAGGGGTTTAGATGGATCCTGGTCTTAAGGCCGAATGGACTAGTCCCGGTTTATTCAAGAGACTAAAGGGCTTCTAAATGATGGGCTGTCGTCATGGGCTTGGCCCGGGACCGGGATGGAGAAATTCAGCGGTCATCAGATAATAATTTTATTATTTAATTTAATATTAAATTTATTAAAAAATATCAATATAAAAAAGCTTAAGATAATTATTATTAGAATATATTTAAATATTAATAATTATTAAATAAAATTAATTAAACTCAAAAATTAAAAATTAAAATCTAATAATTTAATATTGTGATAATTATTTTAATATTTTAATATTTTTATTAATATTTAAATTTAATATTTTAATAATTTTATTTCAAAATTTTTTTAATTTTATTAAAATTTGAATATTATCAAAATAATTAATTTTTAATAATTATCCAATCTAATTACCAATAAAATTAATTAAACTAAGAAATAAAATATTTAAAGCTGCATTAATTTTAGGTGAAAAATATCTAAAATTATTTAAATAATAAAATTATTATTTATTTTTAAATTTAAAATAAATAATATAATATAATATAATATAATATAATATAATAATATAATAAAAAATTTCAATATTCCTCCACTTCTCACTTTTTTCCACTTTTATTATATAGTATAAATATAAATAGGTAATTATTTTTATAGATTTCATCCACCCCGTATATGAGTTGTCATTGTCATCACTAATTATATGGTTCTCACATGCAAATTCAACAAATCAAATTTTATGAATATGCCATTGCCAACATAAATATCTCCTAAGGTATCTTAAAGAATATATTTATATATGTAAATATTAATAATTAATAAAATAATTTCATTTTCAAATAGGAAAAATCAACTCAGTTGGCATATGGGCAGTGTTAATACACCGTTTACAAGTTTACTACAAATTATTAAAGAGGCAACACTTGTATATGTTATAAGGAATAAAAACATTGATAAATAATGATAAGAAGATATAATTAAATAAAATATATACCTTCTAATTATTTTTTTATTGATATAATTGGCGCAAAATTTATATTTTTCCTATCAATAGCTTTTATTCATATGCATATCAATAATACTTGAAATTAACCTATGTAATGCATGGCTAGCTAGTTAATTCTTGCCATACTTGGCCTTGTACTCACTCCACAACTGATCAACACTCTTCCCAAGCAACTCAACAAAGAAACTATCACTGTAAGTATCTCTCATCTTCTTGTTAAGTTCTGCAACAAACCCATTTCTAAGACCATTACAGTAATCCAAAAACCAAGCTGTAACACTGTAACCCTCATCCCATCTCTTGCCATCACCTGGCTTCACCCAGTTTGGTGGAGCATAATTAGCCTTGAGTCTCACAAAATCTGCAACTCCTTCAATCAACCCACCAGGTGCTTTGGTCCCAGCAGATCCATCCCACTGCCAGATGTGTGCCATCTCATGGTAAAGGACTCCATTGAAATCCCACTTTATATCACCTTTGATTCCATTGATGTAATTGGCTCCTACATGGATCTCGTTGTTGCTTGCATAGGCGATCCCATCCATGTCGTCCACGAACAGGGACACTTGGGCTACTTTCTTCTTGTCTGCTTCTGTGTTTTGCTGGAAGAGCCTCCAGATAAAGTCGGTTGCTGATGCCATAGTCTGTTTAGTGTAGTCTGCTCCAAGCTCGTTGTTGAAACGGATGCCACCTGGGGTTGTTTCAGCACGGTTGGTGACCGTGTAATCAACTGCTTGGAGGCTATGGAGGGTTGTTAGGAGCAAAACAAAACAGAGGAAGATGGAGTCGTAAGCCATGGTGTTTTTAATTGCTCCTCCTTTCCTGAGTTACTGTGTTTTGCTCTAATGTGCTCCGGTCTATATATAAAGTTCAATTCCTTATTTGTAAGCTTAATATGCATGATCTGCTCTGAATTCAATACATAAAGCAAGTGGATCTTATTCAGGGAAAAGTCAACAGTGGGCAAAGGGCTCCTTTGAAATTTTTTAGAGGTATATAAATATTTTTTAAATAAAAAATAAAAAATTACCATTAAATCTTTATATATTTAAAAAATTTACTAACTCATTTTTATTTTAAAATTATTTAATTAAATTATCATTTTATTTTATAAAATCAAACTCTTTAATTTATTTATCAAAATTTTTTTTATTATTTAGTCTCTCATCTTCTCTATTATTTTTCAATTCAAAAAATTTACTTTTTATTTTTAAAATTTCAAATTTAAATTCCTATTTAAATTTTTTCTTAAATTATTTATTTATTATTTCTATTTTTATTATTAAATAATAATTTTTTTATTTATTTCACTTTATTATTAATCTATTTATATGATTATAATTTAAAAAAAATAAATTTTAATGGATTAGAATATTTATTTTTTTTAAAAAAATTAAATATCAATAGTAAATTATATATTAAAATATTATATTATTTTAATAGTATTATTTTTTATAAATTTATATGTTAGGTGAAAAAATATTTTTCTGCGGTAAATATCATTAAAAATTGATTCTATAATAAACTTAGTAATGAACTATGAATAATTAATCGTTAAGTTATATTGAAATATAGATTTATAAATATTAATAATGATATCATTAAAAATATATTTCGATCATTGAAAAATAAATAAGAATGATCATGATTTAATTATAATAATTTATTCACTTTTTATAAAAAAATTATTTTCTGAATATGCATTTATTTTATACGCCTCTTATTCACTTTGATTTTTTACGCATATTAAAAAAAAATTATTTTATTGATATTTCAATTATATACATCTTAAATATATTAAATTTTATTAAATATTAAGAAATATTTTGAATTCTTATTTTAAAAAATAACCATAATTAAGAAATAACATTGAATTAAATAGAATTATAACAATTAATTATATATTATTATAATAAAAAAATAGACAATAATTTTAAAATAATACATAAAAAAAGAAAAAATATATTTTATTTACTTTAGTTACTTATTTCAATTTGACTCCTCAAACTAAATTCCTGCATCCCCTATTTGTCTTTTTTTTTTTCTTATAAAAAAATCTATTTACTTGTGTTTTAAATTCATAATTGATTGGTCTAATAAAATGATTGCATACATAAAAATTGGGAGTTTTGAATTTCTTTCAGTTCAAGCTTTTGTATTGTGGATTTTGTACTTGTTAAAATTCTATGTTTGAATTTTTGGGTTAGGATTTAATTTTGTGTAATTAAAATGAACTGACGACTTTGAAAGTTTGGCAATTTTAAGGTCATCTCTTTGGTTTCTTATAATTGTAGTTTTTAATCAACCAAATCAAATCAGACTAATATTCATTGATTACCTTTAATTCAATTACTTATATAATAATTAGTGAAGTTTGGTAAAAAGAATTAGGATATATTTTTAAAATTTTAAATTTAATTTAATTTAAAAACTGAATATTCTAATTTAAGTGAGTGGAGTTGTTTTGAGACATGTTATTTGTTTTTGGTAGTAAAGCAAGATAAGCCGAATTTTTATAAAGTTTAAATTTGATTTGTTAAAATTTTTTTGAGTTTGAGTTTACATTTTGAACTCGAATCAATTATTAATAAGTTTAAATTTGACTCTTTTAATAAACGATTCGAGCTCTTATCGGGTTTAGTCTTAAATTGCTCATGAACAATTTAATTTATTTATCTATATAATGAGTTTTAATTTTTTTTAAAAACAAAACTACTGATTATATTAATAAAATTCTATTTAACAAAGAGGGATATCATTCCAAACAGAGAGATAATTATATCTAATAGATTTTCTAACCAAAATTTGAGCAGCTAGAGAAGTATTATAACGAATCCATCTAACAGAAATATCAGTTCTAGAGTCTAACAAATATTTACAATCATTCAAAATTAAACCCCCTAACAAGACAATTGACGCAGATCGTCTTCCATGGAGAAGGGGAAAGAAAAAGTTAGTTTTAAGGAATAGAAAAAATGCGAGAGTATCGAGTCACAAAGGAATCACTGAGAGAAACTTAATGAGTTTTAGTTTAAAACTAAATAATTTTAGTTAAATAAATAAATATATATATATATAAATTAATTCGTAAACTTGTAAAAAAAAAATCTTAAATTTTAATAATTTAAATATTTATAAATTGTAAGAGTGTAATTAAATTATATAGAACTGAACTTTACAAAATTTAATTTTGACTCATGAAAATATATGTAGAATTTTAGTTTATTTTTCTTTGTGATATTAATTTTAGTCTACTTAACAAAACTTTTTACGTATCTATTCGAAAACTTGCTCATAAATTTGGAAACGAGACGAACTCACTGGTTTTAACGAGCGGAACACTATACATTTCAAATTTAGCTCGTTTATTAAATTAAGTTTGAATTTAATTCATTTAAAAATCAAGTCGAATCCGATCGAGTTGTTATTGAGTCGAATTTTAAATAGTTGAGAACAGTTTAATTATTTAGACTTGTAGTGTTTGGAGTATTTTTTTTTTTAACTCTTATATTAAGATATATGAGATTTTTTCAATAATTTAAAAAAAATTAAAATTCTAAAATATTGTAAATGATTTTATTTATTAAAATTCATTGATTATTTATGGCACATTAAATATTAACTAAAAACTGATTAAAACTTGTTGCATAATATTATGTAATATGTTTTTATTTATTTTGTATTGCAATCCCATATTGTTAAAAATTCCTAAAATAACCAGTTTAGTGCACGAAAGCTCACAATGAATAATAAAAATATTAATTAAATATACAAAACTCATTTAATAATATGTAAAAAGGGAAGTTTAAATGAATATAAAACGATTGCATATATTAGATAATCTTTGATAATTTGTTTACTTAGTATTTATTTTAATATTATTGTTAAAAAACTTATGCTCAACGGATATCAAAATGAATTTAATAAAGGTAGGCTATTACTGTGTTGAATTTTCAATGGTAGATATGTACATGCCGAAAAATTAATGAAGTTTAAGATTCTATCGATGAAAATTGGATAACATCTTAATAATTTTTGAAAATTTGATTAATTTTGTCAAAATTAATCGTTGAATTAGATTGTAAAAATACAAAAGTTTTGAATTATTTTCATAACTTGCTTTAGTCAATAGAGGCTCAATGTACTGAATAATAAATGATGGTCCTCTTATTTTTATCATAGATTTAAATAATTTTAAAATAAATAAATTATTATTTAATCAATATAACACAAATAAAAATTTATTAATTACTCTTTTAATTTTAAAAAAATATATTAAAATATTTTTAAAAAATTTATTAATTAATTATTTTATACGGATAAAAAAAATTAAAATGCTTTTAATATAAATGTGATAAATTAATAATTTTTTTATAAAATTCATAAATCAACTATTAATTTTTTTTCATACCATATAAAATAAATAGTAAAATATTTTAATAAAATAAATAATATTTAACAATTAAAATTAAAAAAAGTAATTAATAAATTTTTAAATAAATTTCTCATAAAAAATTGTGGAGTGGAGCCATTGAAAAGGTTCCATTGGATTTATTTATCCTCTTCTATCTTTTTTTCCTCTCAAATTCTCATATCCATTCGTATATTGGCCACTTTGAAAATTGTAGTTGTGAAGCCAATTTCTTAGACCCAACCTTTTAAAGTCTATAAAGGAATTGAAGTCAACGGATAATAGTTGGGCACATTTAATGGTCAGTAGATGAATTTGTAGGGAAGATATTCTTCTTTATCAGGAAAAAAAAAATATTTGAGGTTTTTGTTTTTTGGAAGAATTTGTGGTTAAAGCTAATAAATTTAGTGGATTTATTCTGTATAAATAGGATAATACATAATGTTGGCTCTAATGAAAAGTAAATAAAAGATTAAATTTATGGGAGATTAAAAATGCTAACTTTTAAATTATTTTTAAAAAGTCAAATAAAATCAACATTATTAAAATTTTGAATATGAGCTAGTTCTATTATATTTAATTTTATTTAATTTTTTTAATAATAATTTAGAAACAGTTTGAAACAGAAAAGTTTGCATTTTGAAAAAAGAAATTGTATGATTTAGACATTCTAAAAAAGAGAAGAAAAATGAAAGACATGTCGGGACAGCAATAGAGCTAAGTCTTGTCAAAGTCAACGACGGAGTAAACCCAATTTTTAATTTATTTTTTTTCCAATTAATCCTTATCAAGCTTTTTCTTTTTTTAAATACTAACGATTCTTGGATGAAATTGAGTTACGTGGTCTAATGGGTTACACTAAATTTGAAAAAGTCATTTCCACCTTTTTTTAATTTTGGAGATAAAATTTTTTTTTTCAAACTGATTATCTCTTTAATAAGATTTTTTTTATGCTTTTGTTTTAGTAAACTATATTAATTGAATAAATAATTTTTTTAACAAATAACTTATTTAATCAATGAAACTGCTTACATATTTTACACGTTAGAAAGAAAATCATAAAAAAATTTTCAGCATTTATATTTTGAGTAGTGTAGCTTTTCTTATATAAAAATAACATCGTATTAATTTTTATTTCTAAATTTGATGAATTTAATTCACTATTTTATATAAATATACATAATATATGTACTATTAATCAATTATATACATGTAATTAACTTAAGATCTACATTCTATAATGACACTATATATAATTTGTACTATAAATTAATTATGTATGTATAATTAACCTATTATTTATACTGTACAGTGACATTATACATAATTTATACTATCAATCAATTGTACATATATAATTAATTTACGATCTATATTTAGTAGTAATATTATATATAATTTTTATTATCAATTTATTGTATATATGTAATTAACCTACAATCAATATTCTATAATGACATTATATATAATTTATACTATCAATCAATTGTATACGTATAATTAATCTATAATTAATATTTTATAGTGAGCTTACACATAATGTATACTATCAATTAATTGTATATATAATTAAAATATAATCGACATCCTATAGTGATATTATACATAATATTGATGTGGAGCAAGTACTCTTAGATTTTATGGAAGACTTGGACTTGACTCAAGTGATGAAGAAAGTAGCCTAACTTTTGCTTATTATGTTCGTTGGAAGCCTATAATAGTTTTTCAGAAAGAGAATTTTGAGACAAACGACTTTTAGAAATGCAACAAAGGCCATAGGTTTATTACAAAGTTTGAGGCCCAAATTCTATTGTTTAGGGGTCAATTTTATATTTTAATTATTTTAAGACTTTTTTCGTATTTTTTCGCATTAGGGTTTTGCTATTATAAATAATCATTTTTTTTTGCTGTTTGTAGCACTTTTTAATTTTCGAGAATTCAATAAGAAATTTCGGTTTCTAGCCTTTTTGAATTTCATTTTAATCAAACAATATTTGTTAAAACTTCTGACAGAATCTAAATAGTCCTGTTTCAGTTGGTATCAGAGTGAAGTTCATCCATGGCCGATAACCAAGAGGCGCAACTGTCTGCAATTGAGGCATCCCTAGCAAAATTAAGAGAGATGATCGGATAGCTAATCCTACAACGGGGTAGCAACCAACCCGCTGCAGTTGAGTGTCCATAGCCAGTTCCAAATCCTGTGGTCATAAATCCTGTGGTTATAAATCCCCAACATGATTATCACGAAAATTACAAGATAAAGATAGACCTTCAAAAATTTTCTGGTTTGTTGGATGTAGAATCTATCCTTGATTGGTTAGCGAAGATTGATCAGTTTTTTAAAGTTATGAATACAGAAGAGGATGGAAAGGTTCCAATTGTTGCTTATAAATTAAAGAGTGGTGCAGCAGCATGGTGAAATTTTATTCAAAATGAATGATATCACAGGAGGCTTGAATCTATACGAAACTGGTTGTTGATGAAATAGATGATTGGACATCAGTTCTTGCCTAGTGATCATGCCTAGATTTTGTATAATTGGTATCATGATTATATTCAAAGGAGTCGAAGGGTGGATGAATATACAGAGGAGTTTTTTAGGTTGTAGGCGAGGTGTAAAAACTGTGAGAATGAAGTTCAACAGGTTGCTCATTATTAGAAGGGACTGAATCATGAAATTCACTGTATGATGGGAGTAGCTATGATTTTCACTCTGGAAGATGCCATTAAAATGGCGAAAAGAGCGGAAGAACATGTTGAATCAAAACCTCAACACCAGTCTAATCGAAATTTTAATTACAAAAATTCTAGTTTGATAGAAAATCAGCAATACAGAGATAATTATGGTGGACAACCTTCTAGGACTATAAATTCTAGCAATCAACAGACTACTGTAGAAGAAAGGAGAGACAGTAAGGAAAAAGCAGTTGATAGCGGTTGCCGTAAAAAATAAACCTATTAGTAATCAACAATTAAGAACTGCAGATAGTGGTAATAGGGTTGAATCCATAGGGATTTGACACTAAGGACTTTTCTAACAATGATTTGGGCAAATCAACAATAAAAATAAAATAAACGGAGGGTGGTTTTTGATGATGATAAGTTAAGATTGAAACTAAAGTAGTAAAAGAAAGCAATTATTAAAAGGTGAGTAAATCAATAATAAAAAGACTCTGTTGAAGTGTAGAATCTATTTTAGTTTGGAATTGATCATTGATACTTTAATTCTTCTATTTATTTCAATAAATTAGTTTAGGTTGTGGAAGACGCTACACGCAACCAAATTCCTCCTTAAGTTTAATTTTATTAGGAAACGTTCGCTAATTAAACACTAGTTAATAAGTTGCCAAGAAATGTCCTTGGAGTTCTTCACTTTTCAACTGTCAACTGCTTTAAGAAATAGAAAAACCTAATTCTAACTTTGTCAACCGCGTGGTTTAGTTAGATCATGCAACCAATTGTTACTTGTGTTCAAAAAATCTAAGCAATTATGGACCTAAATCATTCAAATTAACAATATATTACTTCACAATTAAAAGCAACGGGCCCCATTGATTCTAATAGCAAGGCAATACTAACATGAAAAACAAGTTGTATAAATATTGAAAAAATAAAAGTTGACAATGGAGTTTCAGATCTCTTAATTCATAACAAAACTGAAATTTCTCCAACTCTAACTAGAGGGAGATGTGTTTAGCCATGGTGGGCAAAGAATACATAAAGAGGAAAGAAAGAAGAAAAGAAGAAGATACGGTGCTGCTGATACTCTGCCGAAAATTGGATGATTTGCTGTTGCTGCTTGCTGCCTTTTTTATAGGTGAGAAACCCTAGATCAGTCATTTATGAGCTGAAATTCTAATTTGACTTGATCTTTGATTCCTTCTTTACTTGTATTTTCATCATGAATATACCTGTTTTTAGTGAAGGAATTCTTTTTGCACAGTATTAGAGGTGTTTTGGATAAGTTTTGGCGTGTTTGAAATAGGATGGAACTCTTGAAATTCAAATTTATGCAATTCCCACGCTTCTGCACTGTTTTTCCTGGTGACAGTCGATTTTGGTAGTGATTTGGACAAATTGACTTGCCCCAATCATTTCTGCAAGATACTTCCGGGTTTTTGAATATTTACACTTGTAGTTTTTGGAGTGTTTTTTTTTTTTTTTGAAACTCTTATATTAAGACGTATGAGATTTTTTTAATAATTTAAAAAAATTAAAATTCTAAAATATTGTAAATAATTTTATTTATTAAAATTCATTGATTATTTATTGCACATTAAATATTAACTAAAAACTGATTAAAACTTTTTGTATAATATTATGTAATATGTTTTTATTTATTTTGTATTGCAATCACATATTGTTAAAAATTCCTAAAATAACCAGTTTAGTGCATGAAAGCTCACAATGAATAATAAAAATATTAATTAAATATACAAAATTCATTCAATAATTATGTAAAATGGGAAGTTTAAATGAATATAAAACGATTGCATATATTAGATAATCTTAGATAATTTATTTGATTAGTATTTATTTTAATATTATTGTTAAAAAAATTATGCTCAACGGATATCAAAATGAATTTAATAAAGGTAGGCTATTACTGTGTTGAATTTTCAATGGTAGATATGTACATGCCGAAGAATTAATGAAGTTTAAGATTCTATGGATGAAAATTGGATAACATCTTAATAATTTTTGAAAATTTGATTAATTTCGTCAAAATTAATCGTTGAATTAGATTCTAAAATTACAAAAGTTTTGAATTATTTTCATAACTCGTTTCATTCAATACAGGCTCAATGTACTGAATAATAAATGATGGTCCTCTTTTATTTTTATCATTTGTCTCAATAATTTTAAAATAAATAAATTATTATTTAATTTCTATAATATAATAAAATTTATTAGTTAATTTTTTAATTTTAAAAAATATATTAAAATATTTTTTAAAAAATTTATTAATTAACAATAATACTAGTTTTATCCGTTATATTTTATAAAAAAAAATTAAAATATTTTTAATATAAAATAATTAATTAATATTTTTTTTATAAAATTCATGAATCAACTATTAATTTTTTTATATCATATAAAATAAATAGTAAAATATTTTAATAAAATAAATAGTATTTAACAATTAAAATTAAAAGAAAAGTAATTAATAAATCTTTAAATAAATTTCTCATAAAAAATTATGGATTGGAGCCATTGAAAAGGTTCCATTGGATTTATTTATCCTCTTTTTTCTTTTTTTCCTCTCAAATTCTCATATCCATTCGTATATTGGTCACTTTGAAAATTGTAGTTGTGAAGCCGATTTCTTAGACCTAATCTTTTAAAGTCTATAAAGGAATTGAAGTCAACGGATAAAAAATCTGAGGTTTTTATTTTTTGGAAGTATTTGTTGTTAAAGCTAATAAATTTAGTGGATTTATTCTGTATAAATAGGATAATACATAATGTTAGCTCTAATGAAAAGTAAATAAAAGATTAAATTTATGGGAGATTAAAAATGCTAACTTTTAAATGATTTTTAAAAAGTCAAATAAAATCAATATTATTAAAATTTAGAATATGAGCTAGTTCTATTATATTTTACTTTATTTAAATTTATTTAATTTTTTTTAAATAATAATTCAGAAACAGTTTGAAATAGAAAAGTTTGCATTTTGAAAAAAGAAATTATATGATTTAGATATTCTAGAAAAGCGAAGAAAAAATGAAAGGCATGTCCGGACAGCAACAGAGCTAAGTCTTGTCAAAGTCAACGAGGGAGGAAACCCAATTTTTAATTTTTTTCTAGTTTTTTTTTCCAAAAAAAAAATAATATTCTTAGATGAAATTGAGTTACGTTTAATGTGACTTAATGGGTTCCACTAAACTTGAAAAGTCATTTCTACCTTTATTTAAGTTTGGAGACAAAATTTTTTCTCAAACTGATTATTTGCATTATTAAATTACGTTAATTGAACAAATAAATCTTTCTTGAACAAACAACTTATTTAATACATTTTTGTTTTCAACTAATATATTGAATCTATACTGTGAGGAAAAATCAATGAAACTGCTTGTATATTTTACGCGTTA
This sequence comes from Manihot esculenta, assembly GCF_001659605.2. Classification (NCBI taxonomy): domain Eukaryota; kingdom Viridiplantae; phylum Streptophyta; class Magnoliopsida; order Malpighiales; family Euphorbiaceae; genus Manihot; species Manihot esculenta. The sequence goes on from NC_035167.2 coordinate 13,669,085, forward strand.
GAGAGAAAATTATAAAGAAATTTTAGGCATTTATATCTTGAGTAGTGTAGCTTTTTTTCATTTAAAGTTTCATAAAAATGACATCACATTGATTTTTATTTTTAAATTTGATAAATTTAATTCACTATTTTATATAAATATACGTAATATATGTATTATTAATCAATTGTATATGTGTAATTAACTTAAGATCTATATTCTATAATGACATTATATATAATTTGTACTATCAATCAATTGTATATATATAATTAATCTATTATCTATATTCAATAGTAATATAATATATAATTTTTATTATCAATTAATTGTATATATATAATTAACCTAAGATTAACGTTCTATAATAATATTATATATAATTTATATTATCAATCAATTGTATACTATAATTAACTTATAATTAATATTCTATAGTGACTTTATACATAATATGTACTGTCAATCAATTGTATATATATAATTAAAATATGATCGACATCCTATAGTGATATTATACATAATATTGATATGGAGCAAGTAGCCTTAAATTTTATAGAAGACTTGGATCAGACTCAAGTGATGAAGAAAAGGGCTTAACTTTTACTTACGACGTTCGTTGGAAGTCCACAATAACTTTTCGAAAAAGAAATTTTGAAACAAACGACTTTTAGAAATGCAATAAAGGGTATATGTCTGTCACAAAGTTCGAGACCCAAATTAAATTGTTTAGGCAACTAATTTTGCATTTTAATTATTTTTAGACTTTTTTCATATTTTTTCACATTAGGGTTTTGCTATTATAAATAGTTATTTTCTTGGCTGTTTGTAATATTTTTCAATTTTCGAGAATTCAATAAGAAATTTCAGTTTCTAGACTTTTTCAATTTCATTTTAATCAAACAATATTAGTTAAAATTTCTAATGGAGTCTAAATAGTCTTGTTCAGTTGGTATCAGAGCGAAGTTCATCTAGACTGATAACCAAGAGGTGCAACTCGCTACAATAGAGGCATCTCTGACAAAATTGAGGGAGATGATCGGATAGCTAATCCTACAACAGGGACAGTTTCAAATCATATGGTCATAAATCCTATAGTTGTAAATCCCCAACAGGATTATCATGAAGATAACAAAATAAAAATAGACTTTCAAAACTTTTCCGGTTTATTGAATGTAGAATATATCCTTGATTGGTTAGCGAAGATTGATCGGTTTTTTGAAGTTATAAATGTAAAAGAGGATCGAAAAGTTCCTATTGTAGTTTATAAATTAAAGAATGGTGCAGTAGTATGGTGAAATTCTATTCAAAACGAACGCTATCACAAGAGGCTTGAACCTATATGAAACTGGCTGTTGATGAATAGATGATTGAACATCAGTTCTTGCCTAGTGATCACGCATAGATTTTATAAAACCATTATCATAACTGTATTCAAAGGAGTCGAAGGGTGAATGAATATACAAATGAGTTTTTGAGGTTGCAGGCGAGGTGTGAAAATTGTGAGAATAAAACTCAGCAGGTTGCTCATTATCAGAGAGGATTGAATCATGAAATTTACTGTATGATAGGAGTAGCTGCTATTTTCACTCTGGTAGATGCCATTGAGATGGAGAAAAGAGCAGAGAACGTATTGAATGGCAGCCTCGACACCAGTCTAATTGGAATTTTAATTACAAAAATTATAATTCGATAGAAAATCAGCAATATAGAGGTAATTATGACGGATAGCTTTCTAAGACTGTAAATTCTGGCAATTAAAAGACTGTTGTGGAAGAAATGAGACACAATAAGAAAAAGTAGTTATTAATACAACAGACAAAAAAGACAAAATCAATTCTTATTAGAAATCAATCGAAGATATATGTTATCGCTGTAGGCAACCTGACCATCAATCGAATAATTGATTGGTCTAATAAAATAATTGCATACATAAAAATTGGAATATGAGTTTTGAATTTTTTCAGTTCATGCTTTTGTATTGTGGATTTTGTATTTGTTAAAATTCTATGTTTGAATTTTTGGGTTAGGATTTAATTTTGTGTATAATTAAAATGAACTGACTACTTTGAAAGTTTGGCAATTTTAAGGTCATCTCTTTGGTTTCTTATAATTATAGTTTTTAATCAACCAAATCAAATCAGGCTAATATTTATTGATTAGCTTTAATTTAATTACTTATATAATATTAGTGAAATTTGGTAAAAAAGAAATTAGAATATTCAAATTTTTAGTTTTTCTAAATTTGATTGAAAACTGAATATTCTCTTTTCAAGCAAGTGGAGTTTGTTTTGAGACATGCTATTTGTCTTTAGTATAAATGTATTTGAATAGAGGAGAAATCGAATTTTGAAAAGTTTAAATTTAATTTGTTAAAATTTTTTTTTAGCTTTAATTTGTATTTTAAACTCAAATAGAATATTAATAAATTTAAATTTGACTCGTTTAATAAATAAATTTAGACAATTCGAGTTCTTATTGAGTTAATCGCAAATAGCTCATGAAACATTTAATTTATTTATATACCTAATGAACTTTAATTTAAAATTAATAAATTTAAAATTAAATAATTTTAGTCAAATAAATATATATATAAATTAACTCAGTAAGAATAAATTCTTAAATTTTAATAATTTAAATATTTATAAGTTGTAAGAGTGTAATTAAATTCTATAGAGCTAAATTTCATACAATTTAATTTTGACTCATGAAAATATATGTAGAACTTTAATTTATTTTTCTTATAATATTAATTTCAGTCTACTTAAAAAAACTATTCACGAGTCTATTCGAAAGTTTGCTTATAAATTTGAAAACGAGTCAAATTCGCTAATTTTAACAAATATAATACTATATGTAAAAAGAGAAGTTTAAACAAATATAAAACGATTGCATATATTAGATAATCTTTGATAATTTGTTTACTTAGTATTTATTTTAATATTATTGTTAAAAAACTTATGCTCAACGGGTATCAAAATGAATTTAATAAATAATAAAATACTTTAATAAAATAAATAGTATTTAATAGTTAAAATTAAAAAAAAAAGTAATTAATAAATTTTTAAATAAATTTCTCATAAAAAATTTTGGAGTGGAGCCATTGAAAAGGTTCCATTAGATTTATTTATCATCTTTTTTCTTTTTTTCATATCCATTCGTATATTGGTCACTTTGAAAATTGTAGTTGTGAAGCCGATTTCTTAGACCCAATCTTTTAAAGTCTATAAAGGAATTGAAGTCAACGGATAATAGTTGGGCACATTTAATGGTCAATAGATGAATTTGTAGGGAATATATTCTTCTTTATGAGTTAAAAAAATCTAGGCTTTTGTTTTTTGAAAGTATTTGTGGTTAAAGCTAATAAATTTATGGGAGATTAAAAATGCTAACTTTTAAATTATTTTTAAAAAGTCAAATAAATTCAACATTATTAAAATTTAGAATACTTTTTTAATAATAATTCAGAAACAATTTGAAACATAAAAGTTTGCATTTTAAAAAAAGAAATTGTATGGTTTAGATATTCTAGAAAAGGGAAGAAAAAATGAAAGACACGTCGGGACAGCAACAGAACTAATTCTTGTCAAAGTCAACGAGAGAGTAAACCCAATTTTCAATTTTTTTCCCAATTAATCCTTACTTTTTTTTTTCCTTAAAAAAAAAAAATAATGACTCTTGGATGAAATTGAGCTACCTGGTTTAATGGGTTCCACTAAATTTGAAAAGCCAATTTCACCTTTATTTAATTTTGGAGATAAAATTTTTTCTATTGATTATCTCTTTAATAATTTTTTTCCCTTTTGTTTTATTAAACTACGTTAATTACTTGAATAAATAATTTTTTTTAACAAACAACTTATTTAATATATTTTTATTTCCAATTAATATTTTAAATTTAGACCGTGAGAAAAAATCAATGAAACTATTTTGTATACTTTACATTTTAGAGAGAAAATCATAAAAAAATTTTTAGTATTTATATTTTGAGTAGTCAACTTTTTTTCATTTAGAATTATGTAAAAAATGACATCGTATTAATTTTTATTTTTAGATTTAATGAATTTAATTCACTATTTTATATAAATATACATATTGCATTATTATTAATCAATTGTATATGTGTAATTAATTTAAGATCTACATCCTATAATAATATTATACATAATTTATACTATCAATTAATTGTATATGTGTAATTAACCTACGATCGATATTCAATAGTGATATTATATATAATTTATATTATCAATTAATTGTAAATATGTAATTAATCTACTATCAACATCCTATAATGACATTATATAATTTGTACTATCAATCAATTGTATATGTATAATTAATCTATAATTAATATTCTATAGTGACTTTATACATAATGTGTAGTATCAATCAATTGTATATATATAACTAAAATATGATCGACATCCTATAGTGATATTATACATAATATTAATACGGAGCAAGTAGCCTTAGATTTTATGGAAGATTTAAACCGGACTCAAGTGATGAAGAAAATGACCTAACTTTGCTTATGTTGGAAGCCCACGATAGCTTTTCGGAAAGAAAAATTTGAGACGAATGACTTTTAGAAATGCAACAAAGGCCATAGACCTGTCACAAAATTTGAGGCCCAAATTCTATCATTTAGGGGGTCAATTTTGCATTTTAATTATTTTTAGACTTTTTTCATATTTTTTTCGCATTAGGGTTTTGCTATTATAAATAGTCATTTTCTTGGCTATTCATAACACTTTTCAATTTTCGAGAATTCAATAAGAAATTTTGGCTTCTAACCTTTCTGAATTTTGTTTTAATCAAACAGTATTGGTTAAAACTTCTGACGGAGTCTAAATAGTCATGTTTCAGTTGGTATTAGAGCGAAGTTCATCCATGGCCGATAACCAAGAGGCGCAACTCGTTGCAATTGAGGCATCCCTAGCAAAATTAAGGGAGATGATCGGACAGCTAATCCTACAATGGGGTAACAACTAACCTGCAGCAGTCGAATGTCCATAGCTAGTTCCAAATCCTGTGGTCGCAAACCCCAACAGGATTATCACAAAGATTACAAGATAAAAATAGACCTTCATAACTTTTCTGATTCGTTGGATATAAAATCTATCCTTGATTGATTAGCGGAGGTTGATAAGTTTTTCCAAGTTATGAATGTAGAGGAGGATTTAAAAGTTCCAATTGTGGCTTATAAATTAAAGGGTGGTGCAACAGCATGGTGAAATTGTGTTCAAAATGAATGCTATTACAGGAGGCTTGAACCTATATGAAACTGGCTGTTGATGAAATAGATGATTGAACATTAGTTCTTGCCTAGTGATTACGCCTATATTTTGTATAATCGATATCATGAATGTATTCAAAGGAATTTAAGGGTGGATGAATATATAGAGGAGTTTTTGAGGTTGCAGGTGAGGTGTAAAAACTATGAGAATGAAGCTCAACAGGTTGCTCATTATTAGAGGGGACTGAATCATGAAATTCACTATATGATGGGAGTAGCAGCGATTTTTACTCTGGCAGATGTCATTGAAATGGCGAAAAGAGCGAAAAAAATGTGTTGAATGGCAGCCTCGACACTAGTCTAATTGGAATTTTAATAACAAAAATTCTAGTTCGATAGAAAATCAGCAATATAGAGGTAATTATGGTAGAAAGCTTTCTAGAGCTATAAATTCTGGCAATCAATAGACTACTGCGGAAGAAAGGAGAGACAGTAAGAAAAAAACAGTCATCAATACAACAGACGAAGGAGGCAAAATTAATCCTTATTAGAAACCAACCAGAGACATATGTTATCCTTGCAGGCAACCTGGCCATCGATCAAATAATTGTCAAGAATACAAAGGAGTTAATAATGATCGTCAAAAGGTTAATGTAATTGAGGAGGCGGTTGAAGCTGAGGAGGAAGTGGATGAAGATGATGGGTTTATTGCTGGTTCTGAAGATGGGGAGATCACCTATGTGATGAAGAAAATTTTATGCTCAATGAAACAGGAGGACGAGACGCAAAAGAGAAAGATTTTCTAGGCGAAGTGTCGAGTGAGAGAAGTAATGTGCAAGCTAATTATAGATAATTACAGTTGTGAGAATCTGATAGCTAAGTAATTGGTGGACAAACTACAGTTGTAACGACTCGAAAATCGGACCGCTACCGGCGCTAGAATCCGGGTCGGCTTAAGGCCGCCAAGACCCGTAGCAAGCCTAACATACAACCTGAAAACCTATTTAATCCCATACATGATCAACAACATATATAAAAATTTAAAACTTTTCTTTCACTCATAAGCCAAACTCAACCTGCGCATGCACTGAACATACTCATAATCATAATCATGACCCCTCTGTGGGATCTCATCAATGCCCCAATGGGCGATACATCATAAGATGAGTTGGCTTACATGAACATCATAAAAAGATCTAAGATCATGCTTTAAAAGGGATACCTCATACATAAAGTCAAGCACAATCTCTAATCCTCAATATCATTACATGACTGAAACTGTACTTTTACATAATATCAATACATTTATCATGTCCACACTATCTATTATATATACCAGACTTCATTACTCTTGTAAACCTCTTGGTCTACCCTGTACCTGCAATCCTGGGGAAATTTGGGAGAGGGGTGAGCTACTAGAGCCCAGTTAGCAGAATAATAAAACATTTAAAAACATATGATAACATGGAATGCATCACATCACAGCTAATCACATCAAGGATGAACCTGTCACCAATAGCCCTCTACATGGTCCAACTGTGCCAGAACGTAGAATGGGTCCTGGTCTTTCCCTTACATATCATAACATAACAGTGTCCAACTGTGCCAGAACGTAGAATGGGTCTTGGTCTTTCCCTTACATAGTGCCAGCGAACGTAGAATGGGTCCCACTGGTCTTACATTCCGTACTGTACATATCACATCGTCATATCATAGATCGAGGGCTATGGATCATCCAACATTCATCCGCATCAACAGTTAAAATATGCAATGCAACATATTCGTGAATTCTAATGCAAGCAACCTAATTCATCACATGGCATTCATGATGCATGATCATGCTCAATCCTTGCAATTGATTTGCTTAAAAACATAAAGGTTTATTCCACTCACCTCTGGATAGCTCTGACCAGACACTGGGGCAACAGACTCACTGCTGGGGTCCTCGGTTCCTCGGGTCCGAACCTACACAGGTGGACTCAAATGAGGGACCAAACATACATGAACATAACTCTAAACTATTTCCCAAAAACCCCCTAAAACATCATAGAATAATCATAGAAAAACATGCAAGAAAGAGCTGGACAGGGCACTTTCGGCGACCGAAAGTCCCTTCAGAGCCGAAAGTCAGGCAGGTTCGGCGGCACCTTCGGCGGTCGAAACTCCCAGATAGAGGCGAAACTCATGCATGTTCGGCGGCACTTTCGGCGGCCGAAACTCCTAGACAGAGACGAAAGTCTCCTTTCGGGGGCAAGCTTCGGCAGCCGAAGGCTGCCTCCACAAGCACGTTCGGTGGTCGAAAGTTCCTTCGGCTGCCGAACCTGGTTTCTCCCAGAATGGCAGAAACTCAGCTCCCTTAGGCATTTATGCCTCCAATCTCAACCAAACATGCATAAACCTATTCTACAACACTCATACACAAGCATACAAGTTCCTAGGGGCACCAACTAACTAAAACCCCATCTATAACACATCCAACATACATTTGCAAGCCACATTGTTCAACATCACATCAAAAACCCATAAGCTACACATGCATTTTCTACCCCATGAACTTGCATAAAACTTGCTTAAAACATAAAGTAAGCTAGAGATCGACTCTTACCTCTTGAAGATCGAGGGTGGAGGCGATCTAACTTGGAGTTGGAAGAGATTTGAGTTCTTGAACCTCAAAGCTCCAAAACTTGCTCAAAACTCGGAAATCTTCAAAACAAGATGAAAACTAGTGAAAAAATCGAAAGATCTGAAGGAAAAGACTCAAGATCGGTGAGGGGTGGCGGAGAACTCACCTTGGCCGGAAATGGGAAAAAAGCTCGCCCGTTTTCGGCTAAGGGACCCTTTTATAGTGGCTGGCCAGGCCACGTTCGGGGGCCGAACGTGCCTCCGCATGCATGCCATGTTCGGCGGCCGAACTTGAGGTTCGGCGGCCGAACCTGGACTTTCCTCACTTATGCTTTCGGGGGCCTAAAGGCGCTCTCGAAGGCATGCATGTTCGGCGGCCGAACTTGAGGTTCGGCGGCCGAACCTGAGTTTTCCTTCAAGGTTGTTTTTATGCAAAAACTCATTTCCATTTTACTTAAAACCATGAAATACCTTAAAACATTTTATGAAAACATGATTCTACCCTACTAGAGGTTTCTGACATCCGAGATTCCACCGGACGGTAGGAATTCCGATACTGGAGTCTAGCCGGGTATTACATTCTCCCCCCCTTAAGAACATTCGTCCCCGAATGTTCCTCAACTAGCACATAGCATGACATAAACATAACATACATACATACATAGCACATAAACACATAGAGATCTAACCTTAGAAGAGATGAGGGTACTGCTGGAGCATAGACTCCCGTGTCTCCCAAGTGCATTCCTCCAAATTGTGGTGGTTCCACAGGACTTTCACCATCGGGATTTCCTTGTTCCTTAGCTTTCTGATCTGGGTGTCTATGATCCGTACTGGCTGTTCAACATAGGTGAGATCCTCCTGGACCTCCACATCAGGCTCACTAAGAACCTTGCTCGGATCTGACACAAACTTCCTCAACATCGAAACATGGAAAACCGGATGGATTCTTTCCATTGAAGCAGGTAAATCCAGCTTGTACGACACATTTCCAATCTTTTGCAAGATTTCAAAAGGTCCGATGTATCGTGGGGCTAGTTTACCTTTCTTCCCGAAGCGAACCACTCCCTTCATAGGAGACACCTTGAGCAATACCAGATCCCCCTCCTGAAACTCTAACTGCCTTCTGCGGATGTCTGCATAACTCTTTTGTCTGCTTGCAGCAGTCTTGATCCTTTCTCTGATTATGGGTACTACCCTGCTGGTAATCTCTACTAGCTCAGGCCCTGCCAAGGCCTTTTCTCCAACCTCTTCCCAGCAAACAGGTGATCTGCACTTCCTTCCATATAAAGCTTCATATGGAGCCATCCCGATGCTAGCATGATGGCTGTTATTGTAGGCAAACTCCACTAAAAGTAAATGCTGCCTCCAAGAACCGCCAAAATCCAGCATACACATTCTGAGCATATCCTCGATAGTCTGAATGGTCCTTTCTGACTGTCCGTCCATCTGTGGGTGGAAGGCAGTACTGAAATCGAACCTGGTACCCATGGCACTCTGCAGACTCCGCCAAAACCTGGAGGTGAACTGGGGCGCTCTATTTGACACTATCGAAATAGGAACCCCATGCAGTCTGACGATCTCATCAACGTACACCTGCGCCAACTTGTCCACAGAATAGCCACTCCTGACAGGGATGAAGTGAGCAGATTTGGTGAGTCTGTCCACAATCACCCATATGGAGTCCAATCTGTTGGACGCCGCCGGTAATGTAACGACCCAAAAATCGGACCGCTACTGTAATACCTGGCTAGACTCCGGTATCGGAATTCCTACCGTCCGGTGGGATCTCGGATGTCGGAGACCTCTAGAAGGGTAGAATCATGTTTTTATGAAATGTTTTCATGTTTTAATGGTTTTGAGTATGAAATTTAATGAGTTTTTACATGAAAAGTCCTTGGAGGAAAACCCAGGTTCGGCCGCCGAAAGTCAAGTTCGGCCGCCGAACATGCATGCGTTTTGGAGGCACGTTAGGCCCCCGAAAGCATGAGTGAGGGAAGTCCATGTTCGGCCGCCGAAATTCAAGTTCGGCCGCCGAACATTGCATGGATGCGGAGGCACATTCGGCCCCCGAACGTGGTCTGGCCAGCCACTATAAAAGGGTCCCTTAGCCGAAAACGGGCGAGCTTTTCCCCATTTTCAGCCAAGGTGAGCTCTCCGCCGTCCCTCACCCATTTTTGATGTTCTTCCTCTAAATCTTTCAAGATTTTCACTTGTTTTCACTTGGTTTGGAAGATTTAAGCTTTTGAAACAAGTTTTGGAGCTTTGGGAACTCAGGAGCTCATTTTCGTGGATCTCCAAGTTTAGGTCGTCTCCCTCTCGATCTTCAAGAGGTAAGGGCCGATCTTAAGCTCCTTATGTGTTTTAAATAAGTTTTATGCAAGATCTATGGGTAGAAATGCATGTTAGGTTATATGTTGAGTTTATGGGTTATTTTGATGATTTGAGCAATGTATGTTGATTTTTGTGTGTTTGAAGTGTTGTAGTTGGGGTGTATGATAGTTTGAGACCCCTAGGTGTAATGTATGTGAAGTATGCATGTTGTAGAACAAGATTATGCATGATGGGAGGTTTTGGGAGGCAAGAGGTTCGTTTGAACCAAGTTTCTGCCCTTCTGGCAGAAACCAGGTTCGGCCGCCGAACCCCCTTTGTGGAGGCAGCATTCGGCTGCCGAAGTTGCCCCCGAAAAGAGACTTTCGTCTCTGTCTGGGACTTTCGGCCGCCGAAGGTGCCGCCGAAAGTGCCTGACTTTCGGATCTGTCCAGGACTTTCGGCCGCCGAACCTGCCGCCGAAAGTGCCCTGTTCAGCCATTTCATGCATATCTCTATGTGATATTTTCAGGATGTTTTAGGAGGGTTTTTGGGGAGTAGTTTAGAGTTATGTTCTAGCATGTTTGGTCCCTCATTTGAGTCCACCTGTGTAGCTTCGGACCCGAGGAACCGAGGACCCCAGCAGTGAGTTCAGTTGCTTCGGTGTTGTCAGAGTCAGCCAGAGGTGAGTAGGACTAAACTTAATCTTTTAAAATTAAATTTTTTATCATGTTTCATGCATCATGATTATGCAATAGGATGATTGCATTAGTTTCACGAATATGTCGCATTGCATCTATTGTTGTTGATGTGGGTGAATGTTGGATGACCCAATTAGTCCAAGACAGGAAGACCAGGACCCCATGCTACGGCCTGGCACATAGTAAGAAAGACCAGGCCCCAGTCTACAGGCCTGGCACAGAGTAAGGCACGGTTATGGGACTCGAAGACCAGGAGCCCAGAGGAGGCCCTGGAAAATGGTAAGTAATGTATGTGTGACAGGAAGACCAGGACCCCATGCTACGGCCTGGCACAGAGTTAACTTGGACTATTTGGTGACAAGTTCACCCAACCCTTATGTGAACTGTTTGTGTTATGATGCATTTCATAGAGCACAGTGTTAATGTGTTTTAATAGCTCTACTCACTGGGCTTTTAGCTCACCCCTCTCCCTTTACCCCCAGGCTTGCAGGTACAGTATAGTGCGGGAGTCCGGATAGAGTAAGGAAGTCACGTTATGTAATAGCTAGCAATGGACATGATCAAATTGTAATGTAAAAGTACAGTATAGTTATGTAATGAGTTTTATGGATGTTAGTGGGTGCTTGACCATAGAATGTTGTATCCCTTTTTATACATGATCTAGAGATTTTGATGATGTTTATGTAAACCAGCTCAACACAGGTTATGTTACCCTTTGAGGGCACAGATGAGATCCCACAGAGGGATCAATGTTATGTTAATGATTATGCACAGGTTGAGTTTGGTTGATGTTCATGGAAAGAAAAGTTTTAATTTTTTATGCATGTTGTTGATCATGTATGGGATTATACAGGTTTACAGGTTTTATGTCAGGCTTGCTACGGGTCCCGGCGGCCTTAAGTCGACCCGGATCCTAGCGCCGGTAGCGGTCCGATTTTCGGGTCGTTACAGAATGGTATCAGAGCCCTAGGTTCATATGGTCGGACCTAGAGTGTCGGGCTCATAGATGTTATAGAAGGTCAAGCACAATAGGAAAGATCATGTCCACTAGGATAGGATGTGGAGTCCTGTCTTGCATGATGATGTAAAATGCCATGATAATATGCATGTGCATTAATGATATGCTATGATATGTGATGTATGTGATGCGGGTTCATGTGTGCCCACATGAACCATATTATGCTAATGTTTGTGTTGTGTGTACTGTTTTTCAGAAAACAGGATGAGAGGAACTCGTCGATCAGCAAGATTGACTGGAGTACCACCTGAGGATGAGGGCATGAGCGCCCGTCCTCCAGCATTGCCTAGGGCAATGTCTAGTAGGTCTAACAGGGAAAGAGTAGCAAGAGACCCTAGAAGGTCTCTGGATCTGGGTAGAAGCAGATCAGTCAGAGGGACAGTACAGGGAGGAGTGTCAGAGGATATGAGGGATGATATGGACGTAGAACAGAGGAGGGATGGCAGTTTGGGAGACAATATGTCAGAAGAAGGAATGGGAGAATCCCAAGGAGGCACTCAGGCCTCGGGATTTGTACAGCCACCTCACTACCCACATTTCTCACAACATCCCGGGTATTCGATGGGAGGTACATCGGATTACCCTAGTTTCACCCCTTATCCCACACAGATGCCATACCCACCATACTACCCACCGTACTCTCAGTACCCAATGTATCCACCTCCACCCTACTATCCAAATCCAACAAACCCTACCTCAGAAAATGTTGCACCACCTCCACCACCTGCAGAACCAGCAGCCCCAGTTGCTCAACCTCCTGGACCTAGCTCAGCCAGTGGGAGCAAGGTCAAGATGACATACTATATGAAGCTGGGTGCTCCCCAGTTTGAAACCGGTGATGATCCGTTCGTGTACTTGGAGCGGGTCAAGGCAATTACAGATGAGATTGGGGCTGATGACAGTAGAGCCATTCAGATGGCCGGGTTCACGCTTAAGTGCAAGAAGGCACGGGAGTGGTTCAAGAATTATGTGAACTCGAGAGTGGACATCATGACTTGGGAAGAGTTTGCAAACGAGTTTGCAGGATGGGCTTTCCCTGATAGTTCAAGGGAATTGAAGATGATAGAATTCGAGCAGTTGAGGCAGACTGATGACATGAGTGTAGACGAATATACTGACAGGTTTATAGAGTTGCTGCCATTTGCTGGGCAAGACCTTAGCACAGACCAGAAGAAGTCGAGGAGGTATATCATGAAGCTCCATCCCAGGTATTCCTCCTTGGTACAGTCAGCAGATAGAGAGAGTTTTCATGCCATAGTAGACATGGCTAGGAGAATGGAGGCTAGTGCCATCATTCAGGGGACAGTTAAGCAGACAGTGGCACAAGCTTCGGGTTCTAAAACTCTGGGTGGGGGAAGGTTAGACCCCTCTACCTTGAGTGCAGCAGCTTCAGGCAGTAAGAGATGGGGTAAGCCCAAGGGTAAGAAGAACAAGTTCTGGAACAAAGTCAAGTCCAGTCTGGGATTTGGAAGTGGCTCAAGCTCTGGTACGGATAATGCAGTTTGTGCAAGGTGTGGCAGGCCACACAAGGGAGTATGTCGTTTTGGGACGAACGCTTGTTTTAGATGTGGTCAGGAGGGGCATTTAGCTCGAGATTGTCCAAGAGCGGCCCCGATGGCTCAGTCCCAGCAGACAGCTTCAGGCAGTGTAGCGCAGCCAGCAGCTCCAGCCATGACTCAGGCCAGTGGCAGAGGCAGAGGGAGAGGAGCAGCCTCTTCTTCAGCGGGTTTCAGAGGTGAAGGTCCATCAGCCCCAGCACGGATCTTCACAATGACACAGCAGGAGGCAGACGCATCCAACACCGTGGTGGCAGGTAATCTCGTCATTGGATGTTCGGATGTATATGCATTGATGGACCCTGGTGCATCTCATTCTTTTATTGCTCCGAGGGCCGTAGAGAGGTTGGGATTGATGATCTCTGAGTTAGAGTGTCCTCTCTGGGTCAGTGGACCCAAGTGTGATCCATCAGTGGCAGAGTCAGTCTGTCAGTGTAGTCCAGTTTTTGTTAAGGGGAGATGCATGTCCGCCGACCTAGTGGTTCTAGATTTGACAGATTTTGACGTCATTCTAGGGATGGACTGGTTATCTACCCATGGTGCTACCTTGGACTGCAGGGACAAGGTAGTCAGGTTCAGAGGTCAGGATGGATCAGAGGTCGTCTTCAGAGGAGACAGGAGGGGTACACCTAGAGGTATGATCTCAGCTCTTCAGGCTCGTAGGTTGCTTAGAAGGGGATGTCAGGGGTATTTGGCTCATGTGAGAGAGCTAAATAGTCAGGTTAGAGAGCCCGCCTCGGTGCCAGTGGTTAGAGAGTTCTTAGATGTGTTCCCAGACGAACTGCCAGGTTTACCACCTGCTAGGGAGATAGAGTTCGAGATAGAACTGATGCCTGGAACCCGACCGATCTCTATCCCTCCCTACAGGATGACGCCAGCAGAATTAAAAGAGTTGAAGGAGCAGTTGCAGGAGCTGGTAGACAAGGGCTTCATCCGACCGAGTACCTCACCCTGGGGTGCTCCAGTTTTGTTTGTGAGAAAGAAGGATGGATCCCTTAGGCTTTGTATCGACTACAGGCAGTTGAACAAAGTCACTACCAAGAACAAGTACCCATTGCCAAGGATCGACGATCTATTCGACCAGCTAGCAGGAGCGGGTTGTTTCTCCAAAATAGATCTGAGGTCCGGGTATCATCAGTTGAGGATCAGGGAAGAGGACGTACCAAAGACAGCTTTCAGGACCAGATATGGGCATTTTGAGTTCCTTGTGATGCCGTTCGGGTTAACTAACGCCCCTGCAGCATTCATGGACCTCATGAATAGAGTGTTTAGTCAGTACCTGGATCACTTCGTTATTGTCTTCATAGATGATATCCTAGTGTATTCCAGGAATGCAGAGGAGTATGCCCATCATCTGAGGTTGGTCCTACAGACCTTGAGGGAACATCGCTTGTATGCCAAGTTCTCTAAATGTGAGTTCTGGCTGAGGAGCATTTCGTTCTTGGGGCATGTAGTGTCAGAGAATGGGATAGAGGTGGACCCCAAGAAGACAGAAACTGTGGCTAACTGGCCTAGACCCACTTCAGTGACAGAGATTAGGAGTTTCTTGGGTTTGGCAGGTTACTACAAGAGGTTCGTTCAGGACTTCTCGAAAGTTGCAGCTCCTCTGACCAGACTAACCAGGAAGAATCAGAAGTTTCTGTGGACCGACCAGTGCGAGGAAAGTTTTGAAGAGCTTAAGAAGAGGTTGACTTCGGCACCAGTATTAGCTCTGCCATCTAGTGGTGAGGACTTTACAGTCTTTTGTGATGCGTCCCGTGTGGGACTGGGTTGTGTGCTTATGCAGAATGAGAGGGTGATTGCTTACGCTTCTAGGCAGCTAAAGAAGCATGAGTTGAATTACCCCACACATGACCTTGAGATGGCAGCAGTAATCTTTGCACTCAAGATGTGGAGGCATTACCTCTATGGGGTAAAATGTGAGATCTTCACCGATCATAAAAGCCTGCAGTACATCCTGAGTCAAAGAGATTTGAATTTGAGACAGAGGAGATGGGTAGAGCTGCTGAGTGACTATGATTGCAAGATTCAGTATCATCCGGGTAAGGCGAATGTCGTGGCAGACGCTCTAAGTCGGAAGTCACTAGGCAGTCTATCCCACATCACGGTAGAGAGGAGACCAGTGGTGAAGGAGTTTTACAAACTCATTGATGAAGGTCTACAGTTGGAGTTGTCTGGTACAGGTGCCTTGGTTGCTCAGATGAAAGTGACACCCGTGTTTCTGGAGCAGGTGGCTCAGAAACAGCATGAGGACCCAGAGTTAGTGAAGATTGCCAGGACGGTTCAGTCAGGTAAGGACAGTGAGTTCAGATTCGACAATAAGGGGATCCTCCGCTATGGGAGTCGTCTATGTGTACCAGATGACATAGGGCTAAAAGGAGACATTATGAGAGAGGCTCATAATGCAAGATACAACATTCACCCCGGAGCCACCAAGATGTATCAAGATCTGAAGAAAGTTTATTGGTGGCCAGCTATGAAGAGAGAAGTGGCACAGTTTGTGTCAGCCTGCGAAGTGTGTCAGAGGGTGAAGCTGGAACATCAGAAGCCGGCTGGAATGCTTAACCCGCTACCTATTCCAGAGTGGAAATGGGAGAATATAGCTATGGACTTCGTTGTGGGGTTACCGGCGACGTCCAACAGATTGGACTCCATATGGGTGATTGTGGACAGACTCACCAAATCTGCTCACTTCATCCCGGTCAGGAGTGGCTATTCTGTGGACAAGTTGGCGCAGGTGTACGTTGATGAGATAGTCAGACTGCATGGGGTTCCTGTTTCTATAGTGTCAGATAGAGGGCCCCAGTTCACCTCCAGGTTTTGGCGGAGTCTGCAGAATGCCATGGGTACCAGGTTGGATTTCAGTACTGTCTTCCATCCACAGACGGACGGACAATCAGAAAGGACCATCCAGACCATAGAGGATATGCTGAGAATGTGTGTGCTGGACTTTGGCGGTTCTTGGAGGCAGCATCTACCTCTGGTGGAGTTTGCCTACAATAACAGCCATCATGCTAGCATCGGGATGGCTCCATATGAAGCTTTATATGGGAGGAAGTGCAGGTCACCTGTTTGCTGGGAGGAAGTTGGAGAAAAGGCCTTGGCAGGGCCTGAACTAGTAGAGATCACCAGCAGGGTGGTACCCTTAATCAGAGAAAGAATTAAGACTGCTGCAAGCAGACAGAAGAGTTATGCAGACATCCGCAGAAGGCTAGTAGAGTTTCAGGAGGGGGATCTGGTATTGCTTAAGGTGTCTCCAATGAAAGGAGTGGTTCGGTTCGGGAAGAAAGGTAAGCTGGCTCCGCGGTACATCGGACCCTTTGAAGTCTTGCAAAAGATTGGGAATGTATCGTACAAGCTGGATTTACCTGCTTCTATGGCAAGAATCCACCCGGTTTTCCATGTTTCTATGTTGAGAAAATTCGTGTCAGATCCGGGCAAGGTTCTTAGTGAGCCTGATGTGGAGATCCAAGAGGATCTCACCTATGTTGAGCAGCCGGTACGGATCCTAGACACCCAGATCAGAAAGCTAAGAAACAAGGAAATCCCGATGGTGAAGGTCCTTTGGAACCACCACAATCTGGAAGAATGCACCTGGGAGACACGGGAGTCTATGCTCCGGCAATACCCTCATCTCTTTTAAGGTTAGTCTCTATGTGTTTTATGTGTATGTTATGTTATTTGCTATGCATGTGTTAGTTGAGGAACATTTGGGGACGAATGTTCTTAAGGGGGGGAGAATGTAATACCCGGCTAGACTCCGGTATCGGAATTCCTACCGTCCGGTGGGATCTCGGATGTCGGAGACCTCTAGAAGGGTAGAATCATGTTTTTATGAAATGTTTTCATGTTTTAATGGTTTTGAGTATGAAATTTAATGAGTTTTTACATGAAAAGTCCTTGGAGGAAAACCCAGGTTCGGCCGCCGAAAGTCAAGTTCGGCCGCCGAAAGTCAAGTTCGGCCGCCGAACATGCATGCGTTTTGGAGGCACGTTAGGCCCCCGAAAGCATGAGTGAGGGAAGTCCATGTTCGGCCGCCGAAAGTCAAGTTCGGCCGCCGAACATTGCATGGATGCGGAGGCACATTCGGCCCCCGAACGTGGTCTGGCCAGCCACTATAAAAGGGTCCTTTAGCCGAAAACGGGCGAGCTTTTCCCCATTTTCGGCCAAGGTGAGCTCTCCGCCGTCCCTCACCCATTTTTGATGTTCTTCCTCTAAATCTTTCAAGATTTTCACTTGTTTTCACTTGGTTTGGAAGATTTAAGCTTTTGAAACAAGTTTTGGAGCTTTGGGAACTCAGGAGCTCATTTTCGTGGATCTCCAAGTTTAGGTCGTCTCCCTCTCGATCTTCAAGAGGTAAGGGCCGATCTTAAGCTCCTTATGTGTTTTAAATAAGTTTTATGCAAGATCTATGGGTAGAAATGCATGTTAGGTTATATGTTGAGTTTATGGGTTATTTTGATGATTTGAGCAATGTATGTTGATTTTTGTGTGTTTGAAGTGTTGTAGTTGGGGTATATGATAGTTTGAGACCCCTAGGTGTAATGTATGTGAAGTATGCATGTTGTAGAACAAGATTATGCATGATGGGAGGTTTTGGGAGGCAAGAGGTTCGTTTGAACCAAGTTTCTGCCCTTCTGGCAGAAACCAGGTTCGGCCGCCGAAGGGAGTTTCGGCCGCCGAACCCCCTTTGTGGAGGCAGCATTCGGCTGCCGAAGTTGCCCCCGAAAAGAGACTTTCGTCCCTGTTTGGGACTTTCGGCCGCCGAAGGTGCCGCCGAAAGTGCCTGACTTTCGGATCTGTCTAGGACTTTCGGCCGCCGAACCTGCCGCCGAAAGTGCCCTGTTCAGCCATTTCATGCATATCTCTATGTGATATTTTCAGGATGTTTTAGGAGGGTTTTTGGGGAGTAGTTTAGAGTTATGTTCTAGCATGTTTGGTCCCTCATTTGAGTCCACCTGTGTAGGTTCGGACCCGAGGAACCGAGGACCCCAGCAGTGAGTTCAGCTGCTTCGGTGTTGTCAGAGTCAGCCAGAGGTGAGTAGGACTAAACTTAATCTTTTAAAATTAAATGTTTTATCATGTTTCATGCATCATGATTATGCAATAGGATGATTGCATTAGTTTCACGAATATGTCGCATTGCATCTATTGTTGTTGATGTGGGTGAATGTTGGATGACCCAATTAGTCCAAGACAGGAAGACCAGGACCCCATGCTATGGCCTGGCACAGAGTAAGAAAGACCAGGCCCCAGTCTACAGGCCTGGCACAGAGTAAGGCACGGTTATGGGACTCGAAGACCAGGAGCCCAGAGGAGGCCCTGGAAAATGGTAAGTAATGTATGTGTGACAGGAAGACCAGGACCCCATGCTACGGCCTGGCACAGAGTTAACTTGGACTATTTGGTGACAAGTTCACCCAACCCTTATGTGAACTGTTTGTGTTATGATGCATTTCATAGAGCACAGTGTTAATGTGTTTTAATAGCTCTACTCACTGGGCTTTTAGCTCACCCCTCTCCCTTTACCCCCAGGCTTGCAGGTACAGTATAGTGCGGGAGTCCGGATAGAGTAAGGAAGTCACGTTATGTAATAGCTAGCAATGGACATGATCAAATTGTAATGTAAAAGTACAGTATAGTTATGTAATGAGTTTTATGGATGTTAGTGGGTGCTTGACCATAGAATGTTGTATCCCTTTTTATACATGATCTAGAGATTTTGATGATGTTTATGTAAACCAGCTCAACACAGGTTATGTTACCCTTTGAGGGCACAGATGAGATCCCACAGAGGGATCAATGTTATGTTAATGATTATGCACAGGTTGAGTTTGGTTGATGTTCATGGAAAGAAAAGTTTTAATTTTTTATGCATGTTGTTGATCATGTATGGGATTATACAGGTTTACAGGTTTTATGTCAGGCTTGCTACGGGTCCCGGCGGCCTTAAGTCGACCCGGATCCTAGTGCCGGTAGCGGTCCGATTTTCGGGTCGTTACAGCTACCGGCGCTAGGATCCGGGTCGACTTAAGGCCGCCGGGACCCGTAGCAAGCCTAACATGCATCCTGCTTAATCCTATACATGATCAACAACATACATAAAAATTAAAACTTTTCTTTCCATACACATCAACCATACTCAACCTGTGCATGCACTGTAAATAACATAAATCATAAACATTGATCCCTCTGTGGGATCTCATCAGTGCCCCCCAAAGGGTGACATAACATATGTTGAGTTGATTGCATAAATGACATAAAAGATCCAAGATCATGAATTAGAAGGGATAACAACACTCTATGGTCAAGCACACCTCTAATATCCATAAACATCATTACATAACTATATTGTACTTTTACATTACATCGTTCTACAATTTGTCATGTCCACATTCTATCTATTACATACACAAGCTTTACTCTAACCGACCTCCTCTTCTATCCTGTACCTGCAAGCCTGGGGGTAAAAGGGAGAGGGGTGAGCTAAAAGCCCAGTGAGTAGAACTATAAAACATATTAACACTATGCTCCAATGAAATGCACCATAACACAGACAATTCACATAAGGGTTGGGTGAACTTGTCACCAATTAGTCCAAGCTAACTCTGTGCCAGGCCTAGCATGGGGTCCTGGTCTTCCTGTCATACATACATTACTTACCATTGTCCCAGGGCCTCCTCTGGGCTCCTGGTCTTCGAGTCCCATAACCGTGCCAGGCCGTAGAATGGGGTCCTGGTCTTTCCTTACTCTGTGTCAGGCCGTAGAATGGGGTCCTGGTCTTCCTGTCATGGACTAATTGGGTCATCCAACATTCACCCACATCAACAACAATCGATGCAATGCGGCATATTCGTGAAAACTAATGCAATCATCCTATTGCGTAATCATGATGCATGAAACATGATAAAACATTAAATTTCTCAATTT
This sequence comes from Manihot esculenta, assembly GCF_001659605.2. Taxonomy (NCBI): domain Eukaryota; kingdom Viridiplantae; phylum Streptophyta; class Magnoliopsida; order Malpighiales; family Euphorbiaceae; genus Manihot; species Manihot esculenta. The sequence goes on from NC_035167.2 coordinate 13,689,440, forward strand.
AAAAGATTAAGTTTTGTTCCACTCACCTCTGGCAGACTCTGACAACACCGAAGCAGCTGAACTCACTGCTGGGGTCCTCGGTTCCTCGGGTCCGAACCTACACAGGTGGACTCAAATGAGGGACCAAACATAGCTGAACATAACTATAAACTACTCCCCAAAAACCCCCTAAAACATCATGAAACAACCATAGAAAAACATGCAAAGGAGGCCTGGACAGGGCACTTTCGGCGGCAGGTTCGGCGGCCGAAAGTCCCTCCAGAGCCGAAAGTCAGGCAGGTTCGGCGGCACCTTCGGCGGCCGAAACTCCCAGACAGAGAAGAAACTCATGCATGTTCGGCGGCACCTTCGGCGGCCGAAACTGCCAGACAGAGACGAAAGTCTCCTTTCGGGGGCAAGCTTCGGCAGCCGAAAGGCTGCCTCCCCAGCCATGTTCGGCGGCCGAAAGTCCTTCGGCTGCCGAACCTGGTTTCTGCCAAAGGGCAGAAACTTGACTCCCTTTGCACATTTCGCCTCCAAACCTTTCCAACATGCATCAAACCTATTCTACAACACACAAACACAAGCATACATGTTCCTAGGGGCTTCAAACCATCATAAACCCCATCTACAACACATCAAGCATCCACATTGTTCATGAATATACATTTATACCCATAAACATAACCATAACCTAAACATGCATTCTACCCCATAGATCTACTTAAAACTTACTTTAAACATGCAATGAGCTTAAGATCGGCTCTTACCTCTTGAAGATCGAGAGAGAGACGACCTAAACTCGAAGTTGGGAGAGCTTGAGTTCTTGAACCTCCAAGCTCCAAAACTTTGCTCAAATGCTCAAATCTTCAAAATAAAGTTAAAACAAATGAAAATCTTGAAAGATCTAGAGGAAAGACGCCAAAGATGAGTGAGGGGCGGCGGAGACTCACCTTGGCCGAAAATGGGGAAAAAGCTCGCCCGTTTTCGACTAAGGGACCCTTTTATAGTGGCTGGCCAGACCACGTTCGGGGGCCGAATGTGCCTCCGCATGCATGCCATGTTCGGCGGCCGAACTTGAGGTTCGGCGGCCGAACCTGGACTTCCCTCACTTATGCTTTCGGGGGCCTAAAGCACACCCGCAACGCATGCATGTTCGGCGGCCGAACTTGAGGTTCGGCGGCCGAACCTGAGTTTTCCTCCAATGCTATTTTCATGCAAAAACTCATTTTCTTTCATGCTTAAAACATAAAACACATTAAAACATTTTATAAAAACATGGTTTTACCCTACTAGAGGCTTCCGACATCCGAGATTCCACCGGACGGTAGGAATTCCGATACCGGAGTCTAGCCGGGTATTACATTCTCCCCCCCTTAAGAACATTCGTCCCCGAATGTTCCTCAACTAGCACATGCATAGAGTCATCACAACATACACATAAAACACATAGGGACCAACCTTAAAAGAGATGAGGATATTGCTGGAGCATAGACTCCCGTGTCTCCCAAGTGCATTCTTCCAGATTGTGGTGGTTCCAAAGGACTTTCACCATCGGGATTTCCTTGTTTCTCAGCTTCCTGATTTGAGTGTCCAGAATCCGTACCGGTTGCTCAACATAGGTGAGATCCTCTTGGATCTCCACATCAGGCTCACTAAGAACCTTGCCCGGATCTGACACGAACTTTCTCAACATAGAAACATGGAAAACCGGATGGATTCTCTCCATTGAAGCAGGTAAATCCAGCTTGTACGATACATTCCCAATCTTTTGCAAGACTTCAAAGGGTCCGATGTACCGCGGAGCCAGCTTACCTTTCTTCCCGAACCGAACCACTCCTTTCATTGGAGACACCTTGAGCAATACCAGATCCCCCTCCTGAAACTCTACTAGTCTTCTGCGGATGTCTGCATAACTCTTCTGTCTGCTTGCAGCAGTCTTGATTCTTTCTCTGATTAAGGGTATCACCCTGCTGGTGATCTCTACTAGCTCAGGCCCTGCCAAGGCCTTTTCTCCAACTTCTTCCCAGCAAACAGGTGACCTGCACTTCCTTCCATATAAAGCTTCATATGGAGCCATCCCAATGCTAGCATGATGGCTGTTATTGTAGGCAAACTCCACCAAAGGTAGATGCTGCCTTCAAGAACCGCCAAAGTCCAGCACACACATTCTCAGCATATCTTCTATGGTCTGGATGGTCCTCTCTGACTGTCCATCTGTCTGTGGATGGAAGGCAGTGCTGAAATCCAATCTAGTACCCATGGCATCCTGCAGACTCCGCCAAAACCTGGAGGTGAACTGGGGTCCTCTATCTGACACAATAGAAACAGGAACCCCATGCAGTCTGACTATTTCATCAACATACACCTGCACCAACTTGTCCACAGAATAGCCACTCCTGACAGGGATGAAGTGAGCATATTTGGTGAGTCTGTCCACAATCACCCATATGGAGTCCAATCTGTTGGACGTCGCCGGTAACCCCACTACGAAGTCCATAGCTATATTCTCCCATTTCCACTCTGGAATAGGTAGCGAGTTAAGCATTCCAGCCGGCTTCTGATGTTCCAGCTTCACCCTCTGACACACTTCGCAGGCTGACACAATCTGTGCCACTTCTTTCTTCATAGCTGGCCACCAATAAACCTTCTTCAAGTCTTGATACATTTTGGTGGTTCCGGGGTGAATGCTGTATCTTGCATTATGAGCCTCTCTCATAATCTCTCCTTTTAGCCCTATGTCATCTGGTACACATAGTCTGCTCCCATAGCAGAGGATCCCTTTGCTGTCGAATCTGAACTCACTATCATTGCCTGACTGAACAGTCCTGGCAATCTTCACTAACTCCGGATCCTCATGCTGTTTCTGAGCTACCTGCTCCAGAAACACGGGTGCCACTCTCATCTGGGCCACCAAGGCACCTGTACCAGACAACTCCATCTGAAGACCTTCTTCAATGAGCTTGTAGAACTCCTTCACCACTGGCCTCCTCTCTGCCGATATGTGGGATAAACTGCCGAGTGATTTCCGGCTTAAGGCGTCTGCCACAACATTCGCCTTACCCGGATGGTACTGAATCTTGCAATCATAGTCACTCAGCAGCTCCACCCACCTTCTCTGTCTCAAATTCAAATCTCTTTGACTCAGGATGTACTGCAGGCTCTTATGATCTGTAAAGATCTCACATTTTACCCCATAAAGGTAGTGCCTCCACATCTTGAGTGCAAAGATTACTGCTGGCATCTCCAGGTCATGTGTGGGGTAATTCAACTCATGCTTCTTCAGCTGCCTAGAAGCATAAGCGATCACCCTCTCATTCTGCATTAGTACACAACCCAGTCCCACACGGGATGCATCACAAAAGACTGTAAAGTCCTCATCACTAGATGGCAGAGCTAAAACTGGTGCTGAAGTCAACATTTTCTTAAGCTCTTCAAAACTCTCTTCGCACTGGTCGGTCCACACAAACCTCTGATTCTTCCTGGTTAGTCTGGTCAGAGGAGCTGCAATCTTTGAGAAGTCCTGAACGAACCTCCTGTAGTAACCTGCTAAACCCAAGAAACTTCTAATCTCTGTCACTGAAGTGGGTCTAGGCCAGTTAGCCACAGTTTCTGTCTTCTTGGGGTCCACCTCAATCCCATTCTCTGACACTACATGCCCCAAAAACGAAATGCTCCTCAGCCAGAACTCACATTTAGAGAACTTGGCATACAAGCCATGTTCCCTCAAAGTCTGCAGAACCAACCGCAGATGATGGGCATGCTCCTCTGCATTCCTGGAATACACCAAGATATCATCTATGAAGACAATAACGAAGTAATCCAGGTATTGGCTAAATACTCTGTTCATGAGGTCCATGAATGCTGCAGGGGCGTTAGTTAACCCGAACGGCATCACAAGGAACTCAAAATGCCCATATCTGGTCCTGAAAGCTGTCTTTGGCACATCTTCATCCCTTATTCTTAGCTGATGGTACCCCGATCTTAGATCTATTTTGGAGAAACAACCCGCTCCTGCTAGCTGGTCGAATAGATCATCGATCCTTGGCAGAGGGTACCTATTTTTGGTAGTGACTTTGTTCAACTGCCTGTAGTCGATACAAAGTCTGAGGGACCCATCCTTCTTTCTCACAAACAAGACCGGAGCACCCCAAGGTGAGGTACTCTGTCGGATGAAGCCCTTTTTTACCAGCTCTTGCAACTGCTCTTTCAACTCCTTTAACTCGGCTGGGGCCATCCTGTAAGGAGGGATAGAGATCGGTCTAGTTCCAGGCACCAACTCTATCTCGAACTCTATCTCCCTAGCAGGTGGTAAACCTGGAAGCTCGTCTGGAAAGACATCCTGAAACTCTCTGACAACTGGCACCGAGGCTGGCTCCTTGACCTGACTACTAAGCTCTCTCACATGAGCCAAATACCCCTGACATCCGAGCCAAATACCCCTGACATCCCTTCCTAAGCAACCTACGATCCTAAAGAGCTGATATCAGACCTCTAGGTGTGCCCCTCTTGTCTCCCCTGAAGACGACCTCTGACCCGTTCTGATCTCTGAACCTGACTACCTTGTCCCTGCAGTCCAAGGTAGCACCATGGGTAGATAGCCAATCCATCCCTAGAATGACGTCAAAGTCTGTCAAATCTAGAACCACAAGGTCGGTGGAGAGGCATCTTCCCTCAACAAAAACTGGACTGTACTGGCAGACTGACTCTGCCACTGACGGGTCACACTTGGGTCCACTGACCCATAGGGGACACTCTAACCCAGAGACTATCAGACCCAACCTCTCAACGGCTCTCGGAGCAATAAATGAATGAGATGCACCCGGGTCCATTAAAGCATACACATTAGAACACCCAATGACGAGATTACCTGACACCACGGTGTTGGATGTGTTAGCCTCCTGCTGAGTCATGGTGAAGATCCTGGCTGGAGCTGATGGACCTTCACCTCGGGAACCAGAAGAAGAGGCTACCCCTCTCCCTCTACCTCTGCCACTGCCCTGAGTTGTGGCTGGAGCTGCTGGCTGTGCCACACTACCAGAAGCTGTCTGCTGGGGCTGGCCCATAAAAGGTGCTCTAGGACACTCCCGAGCCATGTGTCCCTCCTGTCCACATCTGAAACATGTATTAGTCCCAGCTCGACACACTCCCCTGTGCGGCCTTCCACATCTCTGGCATTTTGTACTCTCTGAGCCTGAGCTCGAGCCACCGCCAAAACCCAGACCGGATTTCAACTTATTCCAAAACTTATTCTTCTTCGGCTTCTTGGTGGTGTTATCCCACCTCTTCTTACTTGAGCTCTGAGAAGAGAGACCTGGCCCTCCTCTGCCTGGGGTCTTAACCCCTGAAGACTGGGTCACTGACTGCTTCACTGACCCCTCAACTATAGCACTCGCCTCCATCCTTCGAGCCATATCCACCACAGTGTGGAAACTTTCCCTTTCAACTGACTGGATCAACGAGGAGTACCTAGAATGCAGCTTCATAACATATCTCTTGGCTTTCTTCGTATCTGTATCTAGAGCTTGCCCTGAGAAAGGCAATAGCTCTAAGAATTTATCCGTGAACTCCTCTACACTCATGTGCTCTGTCTGCCTCAATTGCTCAAACTCAATCATTTTCAGTTCTCTGGAGCTGTCTGGAAAAGCCCATCCAGCGAACTCATTCGCAAATTCCTCCCATGTCATGCCGTCTAGTCTCGGGTCCACATAACACTTGAACCATTCCCGTGCCTTCTTGCACTTTAAAGTGAACCCTGCCATCTAAATGGCCCTGCTGTCATTTGCCCCTAGCTCATCTGTTATTGTCTTCACTACTCTCAGATACTCAAAGGGGTCATCCCCTGACTTGTATTTGGGAGCATCCAGCTTAAGGTAATCTGTCATCTTTACTTTGCTCCCATCGGCTGAGCTAGGTCTGGGAGGTTGAGTAACTGGGGCTGGTTCTGTAGGTGGTGGAGGTGGGGGTGCAGCATTCCCCGAGGTGGGGTTTGCCGGGTTTGGATAGAAGGGTGAGGTGGATAAGCTGGGTATTGTGTGTAAGGTGGATAGAAAGGTGGATAAGGCATGTAGGTAGGGTAGGGGTTAAAGCTGGAATAATCCGATGTGCCTCCCATCGGATACCCTGAACCCTGTGGGAAGGGTGGATAATGGGGTGGAAAACCATACCCCGAGGCCTGAACGCCTCCCTGAGACTCCCCTGTCCCCTCTTCCTCCATGCTCACATCCAGGTTCCCATCCCTCCTCTGATCCTCTTCCGTAACCTCCCTCACATCAGAAGAACTTCCTCCTCTATCTGTCCCCCTTCTGCTAGCGTCAAAAGACCTTCTAGGGTCCCTTGACACTCTTTCTCTGTTGGCTCTACAAGACATTGCCCTAGGCAATGTAGGAGGACGGGCGCTCGTGCCCTCATCCTCAGGTGGTACTCCAGTCAATCTTACCGATCGACGGGTTCCTCTCATCCTGTTTTCTGAAAAACAGTACACATCATACAAACATTAGCATCATATGGTTCATGTGGGCACACATGAACCCTCATCACATATACATCATTCATATCATAGCATCAATGCACATGTATATAATCATGGCATTTCACATCATCATACAAGACAGGACTCCACATCCTATCCTAGTGGACATGATCTTCCTATTGTGCTTGACCTTCTAGAACATCTATGAGCCCGACACTCTAGGTCCAATCCTATGAACCTAGGGCTCTGATACCATTCTGTAACGACCCGAAAATCAGACCGCTACCGGCGCTAGGATCCGGGTCGGCTTAAGGCCGCCAAGACCCGTAGCAAGCCTGACATACAACCTGAAAACCTGTTTAATCCCATACATGATCAACAACATACATAAAAATTTAAAACTTTTCTTTCACTCATAAGCCAAACTCAACCTGCGCATGCACTGAACATACTCATAATCATAATCATGACCCCTCTGTGGGATCTCATCAATGCCCCAATGGGCGATACATCATAAGATGAGTTGGCTTACATGAACATCATAAAAAGATCTAAGATCATGCTTTAAAAGGGATACCTCATACATAAAGTCAAGCACAATCTCTAATCCTCAATATCATTACATGACTGAAACTGTACTTTTACATAATATCAATACATTTATCATGTCCACACTATCTATTACATATACCAGACTTCATTACTCTTGTAAACCTCCTGGTCTACCCTGTACCTGCAATCCTGGGGAAATTTGGGAGAGGGGTGAGCTACTAGAGCCCAGTGAGCAGAATAATAAAACATTTAAAAACATATGATAACATGGAATGCATCACATCACAGCTAATCACATCAAGGATGAACCTGTCACCAATAGCCCTCTACATGGTCCAACTGTGCCAGAACGTAGAATGGGTCCTGGTCTTTCCCTTACATATCATAACATAACAGTGTCCAACTGTGCCAGAACGTAGAATGGGTCCTGGTCTTTCCCTTACATAGTGCCAGCAAACGTAGAATGGGTCCCACTGGTCTTACATTCCATACTGTACATATCACATCGTCATATCATAGATCGAGGGCTATGGATCATCCAACATTCATCCGCATCAACATTTAAAATATGCAATGCAACATATTCGTGAATTCTAATGCAAGCAACCTAATTCATCACATGGCATTCATGATGCATGATCATGCTCAATCCTTGCAATTGATTTGCTTAAAAACATAAAGGTTTATTCCACTCACCTCTGGATAGCTCTGACCAGACACTGGGGCAACAGACTCACTGCTAGGGTCCTCGGTTCCTCGGGTCCGAACCTACACAGGTGGACTCAAATGAGGGACCAAACTTACATGAACATAACTCTAAACTATTTCCCAAAAATCCCCTAAAACATCATAGAATAATCATAGAAAAACATGCAAGAAAGGGCTGGACAGGGCACTTTCGGCGGCAGGTTCGGCGGCCGAAAGTCCCTTCAGAGCCGAAAGTCAGGCAGGTTCGGCGGCACCTTCGGCGGTCGAAACTCCCAGACAGAGGCGAAACTCATGCATGTTCGGCGGCACTTTCGGCGGCCGAAACTCCCAGACAGAGACGAAAGTCTCCTTTCGGGGGCAAGCTTCGGCAGCCGAAGGCTGCCTCCACAAGCACGTTCGGCGGCCGAAAGTTCCTTCGGCTGCCGAACCTGGTTTCTCCCAGAATGGCAGAAACTCAGCTCCCTTAGGCATTTATGCCTCAAATCTCAACCAAACATGCATAAACCTATTCTACAACACTCATACACAAGCATACAAGTTCCTAGGGGCACCAACTAACTAAAACCCCATCTATAACACATCCAACATACATTTGCAAGCCACATTGTTCAACATCACATCAAAAACCCATAAGCTACACATGCATTTTCTACCCCATGAACTTGCATAAAACTTGCTTAAAACATAAAGTAAGCTAGAGATCGACTCTTACCTCTTGAAGATCGAGGGTGGAGGCGATCTAACTTGGAGTTGGAAGAGATTTGAGTTCTTGAACCTCAAAGCTCCAAAACTTGCTCAAAACTCAGAAATCTTCAAAACAAGATGAAAACTAGTGAAAAACTCGAAAGATCTGAAGGAAAAGACTCAAGATCGGTGAGGGGTGGCGGAGAACTCACCTTGGCCGGAAATGGGGAAAAAGCTCGCCCGTTTTCGGCTAAGGGACCCTTTTATAGTGGCTGGCCAGGCCACGTTCGGGGGCCGAACGTGCCTCCGCATGCATGCCATGTTCGGCGGCCGAACTTGAGGTTCGGCGGCCGAACCTGGACTTTCCTCACTTATGCTTTCGGGGGCCTAAAGGCGCTCCCGAAGGCATGCATGTTCGGCGGCCGAACCTGAGGTTCGGCGGCCGAACCTGAGTTTTCCTTCAAGGTTGTTTTTATGCAAAAACTCATTTCCATTTTACTTAAAACCATGAAATACCTTAAAACATTTTATGAAAACATGATTCTACCCTACTAGAGGCTTCCGACATCCGAGATTCCACCGGACGGTAGGAATTCCGATACCGGAGTCTAGCCGGGTATTACAACAGTTGCCTACACAGCCTCACCCTTCGCCATACAAAGTTATGTGGATTAAGGAAGGTCCGACAATTGAAGTCAACAGAATCTGCAGTATGCCTATTTCTATTGGTAAATCTTACACTGAATCTATTAATTTTGACATTGTGGATATAGATTGATGTGGAATTTTATTAGGTCGTCCTTGGCAGTTTGATGTTGATGCTTTGCATAAGGGGAATGAGAATACGTACATATTTATATGGAATAGGAAGAAGATTACTGTAATACCCGGCTAGACTCCGGCATCGGAATTCCTACCTTCCGGCGGACTATCTGTTGGAATCTGGAATTCTGAAGATGTCAGAGCCTTCTTGAGGGGTAAAATGTATTTTCCAAAATGTTTTTAAATGATTTTATAGTTTTAATGCAAAAAGAATTGAGTTTTGAAAAGAAAAAGACCAAGGAGGCTTTGGCCAGGTTCGGCCGCCGAAAGTGATGTTCGGCCGTCGAAAGTGCCTTAGGTTTGGCCCCCGAAACTCCAAATTCGGCTGCCGAACGTTGCATGGTTTTGCATGCAGCTTTGGCCGCCGAAGGAAAGGCGGTTGGCCACCTATAAAAGCCCCGTTGACCGGAAATAGAGTGAGCATTCACTCTCTTTTCGTGCAAGGGTAGGTTCTTGCTCTCCTTGGGGTGTTTTCATGATGTTTCTTCAAATCTTTCAAGGTTTTCATAAGTTTTCTCCTTGTTTTGAAGAGTTGTGAGCTTTGAGCAAGATTTTGAAGTTTGGAGACTTGTGGAGCTTGGATCTCCATATCTTCACGTTTGAGGTCGCACCAACTCTTGTTCTTCAAGAGGTAAGTGTAGATCCTTAGCTTTTATGAAGTTTTAAACGAGTTTTGGGAAGGGTTAAGAAGGTTTATGCATGAGTTGCATGTTTAGGGTTTTGATACCCTTTGTGACAAAAGTATGTTATTGCATGTTATGTGATGTTTTGTTGGGGGTTTAGGCTAGTTTGAGACCCCTATATGCTTGTTGTGTGAGTTGTGCATGTTTTGGAGGGTTTGAGGCATGTTTTTGGGTGTTGGAAGGTTTGGGAGGCTTGTATGCATGAGAGGCTGAGTTCTGGATGAACTCAAGTTCGGCCGCCGAAGGTGGTTTCGGCCGCCGAACATGCCTTTGCATGCTTGGATTGGCCGCCTAACCTTGCCCCTGAAAGTTGAGTTTTGGCTTGAAAGCGGACTTTCGGCCGCCGAAGGAAGGTTCGGCCGCCGAAGATGCCTGACTTTCGTCTCTGGAAAGGGACTTTCGGCAGCCGAAGGTGCCGCCGAAAGTACCCGAGTTTCGTCTCTAGAGCGGGGGTTCGGCCGCCGAATGTGTCGCCGAAGGTGTCCTGTCCAGCCTTTCTTTGCTTGTTTTGCATGCCTGTTTTGAGGTGTTTTAGAGGGGTTTTTAGGGAGATGTTTAGTATTATGTTAGAGTTGTTTGGTCCTTCATTTGAGTCCAGCTGTGTAGGATCGGACCTGGGGAACCGAGGAGGTCAGCAGAGTTAGTTGGTCCTGAGTTAGCCCAGCAGTTGCTAAAGGTGAGTGGAACTAAACTTAATCTTTTAAAATGAAGAATCAAATGTTTTAAGCATATTCATGCATCATGAATACCATGTTATGTAATGGTTGTTTGCATTAGACTTCACGAATATGATGCATTGCATTATATGATGATTGATGAGGTGGATGAATATTGGATGACCCTTTAGCCCTCTCTATGATATGGTAAACTAGAATATGAGATGATAGGATATGATATGACATGATATGTTATGAGATAGAAAGACCAGGCAAGGCCGTAGCGCTCCTGGCAATATGTCATATACAGGTGAGGTTCAGGTGAGGCCTTATCGCCCCTGGCCTAGTTGGACTGCAAGTGAGGTTCAGGTGAGGCCTTATTGCCCCTGGCCTAGTTGGACATGATGTACTATGCTATGTTAGAGAGGTAGTCTTGAGGAGCCCTGTTGAGGGCCGAGCATCTAGTAGATGTGGAGAGGGTTATTGGTGACAATTCCATCCTTGAGGTGACTTGTTTGTGTTGTGATGCATTTCATAAGAGCATATGTTTTAAATGGTTTTATATGATTGTTCTGCTCACTGGGCTTTAGTAGCTCATCCCTCTTCCAAATTCCTAGTTTTGCAGGGCCAGTCAGAGATAGCGGGATAGCAGCTAGGATGAAGTGCATGTAATAGATAGTAGTGGACATGATGTAATTCAAATGGTGTAATGTAAAATGATGTATAGTTACGTAATAGATTGTACGTTAATATGTTTATGGATAGAGCGGTGCTTTGCCCTGGTGTATGGATAATCCCCTTTGTACATGGACCCTGTTTTACATTTCTTGATGAGAAATGTGTTGAACCAAGGCTGACTTGTGATATGCTGACCCTATGAGAGTGGGTTCTATGTTTACAGACATAGTGCATGCAGGTCAAGCTTGATAACTGAACGAAAAGTTTTTCAGTTTTTATGTTTACATTTGATCATGTATGGGATTTATCAGGTACACAGAGTTTAGGATAGGCTTGCTACGGGTCCCGGCGGCCTTAAGCCGATCTGGATCCTAGCGCCGGTAGCGGTCCGATTTTCGAGTCGTTACAGATTGGTATCAGAGCCCTAGGTTCATATGGTCGGACCTATAGTGTGTCGGGCTCATAGAAGTTATAGAAGGGCAAGCACAATAGGAAAAGATTATGTCCACTAGGATAGGATGTGGAGTCCTGTCTTGCATGATGATGTGAAATGCCATGATGAGATGCATGTGCATTAATGATATGTTATGTATGTATTGTGGATTCATGTGTTTTCACATGGATCATTTGATGTTATGTGTGATGTTGAGCTTTTCAGAAGCAGGATGAGAGGAACTCGTCGATCTGCTAGATTGACTGGAGCTCTACCAGAGAATGAGGGCATAGATGCCCATCCCCCCGTTCTGCAAAGGGCAAGGTCTTGTAGGACAAGCAGAGAAGGAACATCAAGGGACTCTAAAAGGTCTTTTGATGCAAGCAGGAGGGGATCAGTTTTTGGTAGAATGTTAGTTGATGAGAGGGAATCAGAAGAGGAGGATCAGAGAAGAGATAGTAGTATGGACATGAGTATGTCAGTAGAGGGTATGGAAGAGTCCCAAGGAGGCACTCAGGCCTCGGGTTTTGTTCACCCACCCCAGTACCAACCCTATCCTCAGGGCCCAGGGTATCCGATGGGAGGTACATCAGAGTACTTCAGTTACTACCCATGCCCCACCTTCATGCCCTATCCTCCCTTTTACCCACAGTATCCCATGTTTTCACCCTCATCATTCTACCCAGGTTCAGCAAACCCTAACCCAGAGAATGTTGCACCTCCTCCACCACCAGCAGGACCAAGTGTCCCTGATGTCCAAATACCCAAATCTAGCTCATCAGTTGGGGGTAAGGTAAAGATGACGGATTACCTAAAGTTGGATGCCCCAAAGTTTGAAACAGGTGATGACCCTTTTGAGTATCTCAAAACGGTAAGGATGATAACTGATGAGTTGGGAGCAAGTGATAGTAGAGCCATTCAGATGGCAGGGTTCACATTGAAATGCAAGAAGGCAAGGGAATGGTTCAAAAACTATATGGACCCAAGGTTGGAAAGCTTATCTTGGGAGCAGTTTGCCAATGAGTTTGCAGGATGGGCTTTTCTAGACAGTTCAAGGGAGCTTAAGATGATTGAGTTTGAATAGTTGAGGCAAACGGAAGAGATGAGTATGGATGAGTACACATATAAGTTTCTTGAGCTGCTCCAGTACGTGGGGCGAGTATATGATACAGATCAAAAGAAAGCTAAGAGGTATACCATGAGACTTCACTCTAGGTATTCCTCCCTGATCTTAGCTGCAGAGAGGGAGAGTTTCCACTCCATAGTGGATGCGGCCCGAAAGATGGAGGCTAGTGCCATTATCGAAGGATCAGTTAAACAACAGGTGGCACAGTCCTCGGGGTCTAAAACTCCGGGAACAGAGAATGTTGATCTATCCTCTCTGGATGAGGCTGCCGCAAAGAGTAAAAAGGGGGGCAGAGGCCTCAGAAGATCGAAGAAGAGTAAGTTCTGGAACAGGTTAGAGTCTGGTCTGGGACCGCTACCGGCGCTAGGATCCGGGTCGGCTTAAGGCTGCCGGGACCCGTAGCAAGCCTAACATGAAACCTGCATACCTGTTAAATCCCATACATGATCAACATATACATAAAAATTTTAAACTTTTCTTCTCATTCATTCACCAAACTCAACCTGTACATACACTATTCATAATCATAAACATTAACCCCACCTTGGAGTCCTCATCAATGCTCCAATGGGGTGACATAACATGTATTAAGTTTGGTTTACATAAAACATCATTAAACCATTACATTAAAAAAAAGATCATTTAACCAAAGGGATAAACATACAAGCTAGGGTCAAGCACAACTCTAATCCTCAATATCATCATCACATTACATAACTTTTCAATACTGTTTTATGACATTACTAAACAATACATTACATTCAATAATTTATCATGTCCACCACTAGCTATTACACCAACATGACTTTATTCTAGCTGACCTCCTAGTCTGTCCCGTACCTACAAACCTGGGGTTAAGGGAGTGGGGTGAGCTACTAGAGCCCAGTGAGCAGAATAATAAAACATAGTATTTAAAACATATGATAACATGGAATGCATCACAGCACAAACAATTCACATCAAGGATGAACTTGTCACCATTTAACCCTCCATACAGTCTAATCATGCCAGGGGCGTAGTGCAGGCACACCTGGATTTCCATAGCATAACATACATATCCAATAGTGCCGGAGGCGTAGTGCAGGCTCGCCCGGACTTTCTCTTACATAGTGCCAGGGGAGTAGTGCAGGCACGCCTGGACTTCCATATCATAACATCATGTCATAACGTGTGAAGGCTAATGGATCATTCAACATTCATCCACATCAATAACATAATATGCAATGCAACATATTCGTGAATTCTAATGCAAGCATCCTATATAACTCATGGCATTCATGATGCGTGAATCATGCTAAACTTTCATTATTCGCTTTGAAAACATAGAGAGTTATTCCACTCACCTCTGGCTAGCTCTGACAGACACTGAAGCAGCTGACTCACTGCTGGGGTCCTTGGTTCCTCGGGTCCGAACCTACACAAGTGGACTCAAATGAGGGACCAAACATACATAAACATGACTCTAAAATACTCCCCAAAATCCCCCTAAAACACCTCAAAACAATCATAGAAAACATGCAAAGGAGGGCTGCACAGGGCACTTTCGGCGGCAGGTTCGGCGGCCAAAAGGCCCTCCAGAGCTGAAAGTCATGCACCTTCGGCGGCACTTTCGGCGGCCGAAGGTTCCCTCCAGAGACGAAACTCATGCATGTTCGGTGGCACCTTCGGCAGCCGAAACTCCCTTCCAGAGCCGAAAGTCCACTTTCGGGGGTAGGGTTCGGCAGCCAAAAGTTGGCCTCCACAGGCAGGTTCGGCGGCCGAAAGAGCCTTCGGCAGCCGAACCTGGGTCCTCCCAAAGTGGCAGAACCCAGCCTTTTTCATGCATAAATGCCTCCCAACTCATTCAATCATGCATTTACCTATTCTACAACAAGCAACACAAGCCAACAAGCATAAAGGGGTCTCAAACTAACCTAAACCCCAACCAAAGCACATCAAACATGCATAAACATCATACATTGCTCAATAACTCAACATAAACCCTTGAACTCAAAAATAACCTAACATGCATTTCTACCCCATGAATCAACTTAAAACTTGCTTAAACATACAATGAGCTCAAGATCGACCCTTACCTCTTGAAGATCGAGAGAGAGTGTGACCTAACTTGGAGATTTGGGGAAGATGGGTTCCTGAGGTCTCCAAGCTTCACAACTTCGATCTAAGCTCGAAATCTTCAAAAACCAAGTTAAAATCCATAAGAAATCATGAAAACTCGAAGGAAGAAGCTCAAAATCAACAAGGGACGGCGGAGAGCTCGATCATCTTGGCCGAAAGTGGAGAGAAAAGCTCGCCCATTTCGGACAAGGGACCCCTTTATAGGTGGCTGGCCAGGCCACTTTCGGGGGCCTAACGTGCCTCCGCATGCATGCCATGTTCGGCGGCCGAACTTAAGGTTCGGCGGCCGAACCTGGACTTCCCTCACTTATGCCTTCGGGGGCCTAAAGCGCTCCCGAAGCGCATGCATGTTCGGCGGCCGAACTTGAGGTTCGGCGGCCGAACCTGAGTCTTCCTCTCAAGACTATTTTCATTCAAAACTTAATTTCTTTCTTGTTTAAAACTATAAAATACATTAAAACATTTTATAAAAACATGATTTTACCCTTCTAGAGGTTTCCGACATCCGAGATTTCACCGGACAGTAGGAATTCCGATACTGGAGTCTAGTCGGGTATTACAAGGAGGCTGACACATCGGACATGGCAGTGACAGGTAAATTCACTCTCTTATGTTCGGATGTGTGTGTGTTTTAGTGGACCCTGATGTTTCTCTTTCCTTGTTGCTTTGAGAGCCGTAGTTAGAGTGGGCTGATAGCTTCTGGGTTAGAGTGTTCTCTTTGGGTCAGTGGACCCAAGTATGATCCATCTGTGTCAGAGTCAGTTTGTCAGTATAGTTCAGAGTATGTTGTGAGTAGATGCCTTCCAGCTGACCTTTTGGTTCTAGATTGGACTGTTTTGACGTCATTCTAGTGATGGATTGGCTAACTTGACGCGGAACCCTATGGCACAAGCCTCAAACCCACACGCACAAGTAGATATGGAATCCAAAGATATGATAAACCCACCTCCTATGGCACCCCACACTTAGAGAAGCTGAAACACCAATGATTGAAGGATTTAGATGAGAATCCGACAAACGCCACAACGAATAGTTGATAAGTTAGCCAAGATTCCTGGTGCAATTGATGAAAGCAAATCCTCACTCTCACTCAAAGCAA
The DNA here is from genome assembly GCF_001659605.2 of Manihot esculenta. Classification (NCBI taxonomy): domain Eukaryota; kingdom Viridiplantae; phylum Streptophyta; class Magnoliopsida; order Malpighiales; family Euphorbiaceae; genus Manihot; species Manihot esculenta. Next base: position 13,705,450 of record NC_035167.2, read on the forward strand.
TACACGCCAAAGGCATGAAAGAAATTCTGAAAAGTTTGATTAAAAGCTACCTCTTACAATTGTTTCTTATCCTTATATAGTAAGGAGAAAAACAAAAAAACCCTAAGACACTCTTCTTGGGCCTGACTTAAACACATAAGACCCAAGCCCAATCACACACTAAAATAACATATAAGTATTAAAATATAAGCCCACAACATGGCCCAACACTCTAAAACTTAAAAGATAAAATATGGCCAGAATACAAGCCCAAACAAAACTAAAATAAAACAAGTGTTTAAATAATAAAACTAGCAAGCCCATCATAACAAAGTTGAATCTTCACAAAAGCCTTACTTGATCTTCACTTTAGGCTTTCCTTTATGTAGTTTTAGCCCATAGGTTTGATTAGGCTCCCTCAGCCTATGATTGCAAATGTTGCACCAAATCTGTCCCATATGAGTTAAAGCACACCCTAAATATATATGGATTATATGAATATGATTTTGAACTACTCTTGGATCCATTGGAATGATATAAGTTTGCTCCACACCATTGTTAGAAATTTGTCCTATTGGATCCGTATCATTCCCTCTTTCTTTAGAAAAGATTCATCCTCGAATCTTGCTGATATTTATGTCAAGAAGGAAAGCTTTAGGCACCCATGTATCTTCAAAGACCTCCTTTTGAATAGGTGGAAATAGTATAAAACTTTCATCATGGATGTTTTCATCAACAACCTGCACATCAAGAATAAATGAACTAGACATAAAAATATTAGTCATAGAAAGATCATGTGGATGTGACCCATTCTCCTCTACAACTTCCAAAACAGTCTTATTCACCTCCTCCACCTCATCAATCATGTGCTCCCCATGTCCACCATCATTCACAACCTCTTCTATAAGTTCATTAATGGAATTTTCAATTTCAATCTCTATGGAAGTTGACATTGGAACTTTAGCCTCTTCTTTCTCCTTTTCTTTCTCCATCTTCCCTCCTTGAAGTAGTCTTGATTCTTTTCCAGCCTCGTTACCCTCAAACTCACTCTTTTCTCTCATTTTTTCCACAGAACTCAAGCTCTCACTCTCCTTTGTAGCCAAGGCCGAAGCCTCCCTCTCCCTCTCCAGCATTTTTATGTGATCGGCATATACCTCTTGAGGTGATAAAGGAGCGAGTATAAGCTTCTGTCCTTCATGAGTGAAGGAGTACTTGTTATTGAGCCCATCATGTTGCACCTTTCTATCATATTGCCACGGCCTACCCAACAATATATGGCTTGCCTGCATAGGTACCACATCGCACAAGATCTCATCCTTATACCTACCAATAGAAAATGGTATAACCACCTGGCGTGTAACTCTGACCTCACCACAATCGTTCAACCATTGCAATCTGTATGGCTTAGGGTGTTTAATAGAAGCCAAGCCCAATTTCTCCACCATATACACACTAGCCACATTTGCACAACTACCTCCATCAATAATGACAGTACACACTTTTCCATTAACCAAACACCTAGTGTGAAATATGTTTTCCCGTTGTTCCAGGCTTTCTTCCTTAACCTGCATATTCAGAGCACGCCTAGCAACAAGCATCTCACAATGTGCAGCAAGCAACACATTATTAACAAACACATCCGAATCATCACAGTCATTATTGCAATTATGAGTTCTTTGAGGTATTCTTGTAGAAGTGGACACTGGTGAGACATTCTGATCTTTACTCATCCTACCTTTAATCAACAAAGAACAAAGAGAACTAGCAAATATTGTGTTAGAAAAGAAAGAACTCAAGTGTTTGCACACTTACCACTCTTTTGCTGATTCTTCAATTGCACTTCAGAAACTAAGGTCAACCAACTAACCACAAGGTGCGTTTAATGAAACAAAAAAAAGAAAACCTAAAGAAAGAACGAAGCGCGCAAAAACTAGAAAGAAGACACTGACAATTTGGAAAGTAACACACGAACTAGGTTTTGTGCTACTTGAAAATATCACCTAGAGTATAGACCCAAGCAAACAATACTCCAGCAATGTCAAGGAAGCAAAAGCAAGTTTAAATCAAAAAAGAAACTTTGAATTCAAATAAAAACGAACCTGGACAAAAGTTTGAAATTAATTCACTTCAAAGCAAATTAAATATGGATCTAATTAAATCTACCCAAAAAGGAAAGTATCAAAACACTGCAAATAGAATCAGAAAAAAAAATGTAAATTTCTCTCAGATCAGAGACATGGACGAAAATTCTGGTGTTAAAAGAAGGATTTGACATCAAATCAATGTAGATGCAATTGCCTTAAATGTGCACTTTAGGCAATAGGCAGAATTTCTTTTATCTCATAATCTGGATTCAACCCAATTCAAAATTCAAAATTGATTCCTATAATTTACTGCAATCAATTGAAATATGTAAGGCAATATGGACGAAAAAGGAAGTATATCACAATTTCGGCCAGATCAAGGTAAATAAGGCAGAGGCGATTTTTTTTTTTTTTTTTGGATTTCAATTTTTTTTTTTAAGATTAATAATTAAGAAGGTGCAGCCATGGATACAAAAGCTTTCGCCGAAATCAACAAGAAAGACAAAGGAAAACTTAAAAACCCTAGATCCTAAGATAAATAAGAATTTACCTCACTTTTGGCTCTGAAACCAACTGATGCGGAACCCTATGGCACAAGCCTCAAACCCACACGCACAAGTAGATATGGAATCCAAAGATATGATAAACCCACCTCCTATGGCACCCCACACTTAGAGAAGCTGAAACACCAATGATTGAAGGATTTAGATGAGAATCCGACAAACGCCACAACGAATAGTTGATAAGTTAGCCAAGATTCCTGGTGCAATTGATGAAAGCAAATCCTCACTCTCACTCAAAGCAATACACGCCAAAGGCATGAAAGAAATTCTGAAAAGTTTGATTAAAAGCTACCTCTTACAATTGTTTCTTATCCTTATATAGTAAGGAGAAAAACAAATAAAACCCTAAGACACTCTTCTTGGGCCTGACTTAAACACATAAGACCCAAGCCCAATCACACACTAAAATAACATATAAGTATTAAAATATAAGCCCACAACATGGCCCAACACTCTAAAACTTAAAAGATAAAATATGGCCAGAATACAAGCCCAAACAAAACTAAAATAAAACAAGTGTTTAAATAATAAAACTAGCAAGCCCATCATAACAAAGTTGAATCTTCACAAAAGCCTTACTTGATCTTCACTTTAGGCTTTCCTTTATGTAGTTTTAGCCCATAGGTTTGATTAGGCTCCCTCAGCCTATGATTGCAAATGTTGCACCAAATCTGTCCCATATGAGTTAAAGCACACCCTAAATATATATGGATTATATGAATATGATTTTGAACTACTCTTGGATCCATTGGAATGATATAAGTTTGCTCCACACCATTGTTAGAAATTTGTCCTATTGGATCTGTATCATAACTACTCATGGTGCTACCTTGGATAGCAGGACAAGGTAGTAAGATATAGTGAGCTAGATGGATCGGAGGTAGTCCTTGGAGGGGACAGAGTTTAGTACCTTGAGGTTTGATGTCAGCCCTACAGGCTCGTGAGATGTTCAGGAGAGATAGTCATGTGTTCCTCGCTCTTATTAGAGCGTATAGTAGTCAGGTCAGGGAACCAGCTTCAGTGCCCGTAGTGAGGAAGAGAGTGTCTAGATGTTGTCCCAGACGAGTTGTCAGGCTTACCACCTGCTAGGGAGACAGAGATCGAAATGAAAGTATTGATGGGAACCAGACCCATCTCTATCCCTTCTGTCAGGATGGTACCTGTAGAAGTGAAAAGAAAAGGGTTTAGAAAGTAGTGAGAGCAGTTGTGAGACTTGGTAGACAAGGGTTTTATCCGACCTAGTACCTCACCCTGGAGTGTACCAATGTTGTTATGGGAAACGTAGGATGAATCCTTGAGACTTTGTAGCAACTATGAGAAGTTGAACAAGGTCACTACCAAGAGTAAGTATCTGTTACCTTAGATCGGCGATCTATTTTAGACCAGCTAGTAGTAGCCGGTTGTCTTTCCAAGATAGATCTGAGGTCCAAGTACGATCAGTCAAGAATGAGAGTAGAAATTGAGTCGAAGGCAGCGTATAGGATGAAATATGGGCACTATGGGTTCTTAGTAATGCCGTCCGGGCTAATAAATGCCCCTATAGCATTCGTAGATCTCATAAGCAGAGTTTTTAGCGGGATTCTGGATCACTCCGGTATTAACAATACTGTGGTGAGTTCCAAAAATACAGAGGAGAGTGCCCATTATCAGAAGATAGTGTTGCAGACCTTGAAAGAACATGGCTTGTATGCCAAGTTCTTCAGGTGTGAGTTCTGGTTGAGGAGTATTTCATTCTTGGGGTGTATTGTATCAAAAAAAGGAAATTGAAGTGGACCCCAAGAAGGTAAAAGCTGTAGCAACTGGCTTAGACCCATCTCAGTGACAAAGATTAGTAGTTTCTGGGTTTGGCAGATTGCTACAAAGAGGTCAGTCTAGGACATCTCTAAAAGTTGTCACTCCTATGACTAGAATGACCAAGAAGGACCAGAAGTTGTGTGGTCTGAACAGTGTGAAAAGAGTTGTAAAGAACTGAAGAGAAGGTGACGTCAGCACCGATGGTAGCTTTGTCTACCAGTAATGAAGATTTCACAGTATTCTGTGATGCATCCCTTGTGGGACTAGATTGTGTGTTAATGCAAGTGGCAAGGTAATTACTTATGTTTCTAGGTAGCTGAAGAAGCATGAGTTGAATTACCCTACATATGATCTAGAGATGACAGTTGTAGCCTTTGCATTTAAGATGTGGAGGCAATACCCATATGGGGTAAGATGTGAGATCTTTATAGATCAAAGGAGCTTACGGTACATCTTAAGTTAAAAGAGATGAGTCTGAGGCAGAGGTAATGGGTAGAACTGCTTGGCGACTCTGATTTCAAGATTCAGTATCTTCTGGGTAAGGCAGATGAGATGTTAGCTGCCCTCGGTCAGAAGTCGCTTAACAGTTTATCCTGTATTGCAGCCAGTAGAAGTGGTAGATAGATGTTCTTTGAAGGTGTGTAGAGTTCCAGAAGGGAGAAAAGCACGGAAGTTAGTTAAGGTTTAAGAGAAGGTTGTGGTATTGCTGGAAGTGTCTCCTGGAGAGGGTGATTCGTTATGGGAAGACGGGTAAATTAGCTCTCAGATACATAGGACCCTTTGAAATCCTATAAATGATTAGGAATGTAATCTACAAGCTAGATTTACCTACTTCCATGGAAGAGATCCATTCGGTTTTCCACGTTCCTAAGAGATGTGAGTTGTGTCGGATCTGAGTGAGGTTCTTAAGGAACCAGAGGTAGAGGTCACAGGGGATCTCACCTATGTTGAGTAGTTAGTACGGATCACAGACACACAGATTAGAAAGTAAAGGAACAAGGATATTCCGATGGTAAAAGTCCCTTGGAATCACCTCTGTGTGAAAAGTGCGTCAGGGAGACCGGAAGTTCGTACTTCAGTGGTACCGTGTTTCTTTTAGGCTAGAGTTTATGTGCTTTTATGTGTACTCATGTGTTAGCTGAGGAACATTCGGGGACGAATGTTCTTAAGGGGGGAGAATGTAATACCCGGCTAGACTCCGGCATCGGAATTCCTACCTTCCGGCGGACTATCCGTTGAAATCTGGAATTCTGAAGATGTCAGAGCCTTCTTGAGGGGTAAAATGTATTTTTCAAAATGTTTTTAAATGATTTTATGGTTTTAATGCAAAAGGAATTGAGTTTTGAAAAGAAAAAGATCAAGGAGGCTTTGGCCAGGTTCGACCGCCGAAAGTGATGTTCGGCCGCCGAAAGTGATGTTCGGCCGTCGAAAGTGCCTTAGGTTTGGCCCCCGAAACTCCAAATTCGGCTGCCGAACGTTGCATGGTTTTGCATGCAGCTTTGGCCGCCGAAGGAAAGGCGGTTGGCCATTTATAAAAGCCCCGTTGACCGGAAATGGAGTGAGCATTCACTCTCTTTTCGTGCAAGGGTAGGTTCTTGCTCTCCTTGGAGTGTTTTCATGATGTTTCTTCAAATCTTTCAAGGTTTTCATAAGTTTTCTCCTTGTTTTGAAGAGTTGTGAGCTTTGAGCAAGATTTTGAAGTTTGGAGACTTGTGGAGCTTGGATCTCCATATCTTCACGTTTGAGGTCGCACCAACTCTTGTTCTTCAAGAGGTAAGTGTAGATCCTTAGCTTTTATGAAGTTTTAAACGAGTTTTGGGAAGGGTTAAGAAGGTTTATGCATGAGTTGCATGTTTAGGGTTTTGATACCCTTTGTGACAAAAGTATGTTATTGCATGTTATGTGATGTTTTGTTGGGGGTTTAGGCTAGTTTGAGACCCCTATATGCTTGTTGTGTGAGTTGTGCATGTTTTGGAGGGTTTGAGGCATGTTTTTGGGTGTTGGAAGGTTTGGGAGGCTTGTATGCATGAGAGGCTGAGTTCTGGATGAACTCAGGTTCGGCCGCCGAAGGTGGTTTCGGCCGCCGAACATGCCTTTGCATGCTTGGATTGGCCGCCTAACCTTGCCCCCGAAAGTTGAGTTTTGGCTTGAAAGCGGACTTTCGGCTGCCGAAGGAAGGTTCGGCCGCCGAAGATGCCTGACTTTTATCTCTGGAAAGGGACTTTCGGCAGCTGAAGGTGCCGCCGAAAGTACCCGAGTTTCGTCTCTAGAGATGGGGTTCGACCGCCGAATGTGCCGTCGAAGGTGTCCTGTCCAGCCTTTCTTTGCTTGTTTTGCATGCCTATTTTGAGGTGTTTTAGAGGGGTTTTTAGGGAGATGTTTAGTATTATGTTATAGTTATTTGGTCCCTCATTTGAGTCCAGTTGTGTAGGATCGGACCTGGGGAATCGAGGAGATCAGCAGAGTTAGTTGGTCCTGAGTTAGCCCAGCAGTTGCTAAAGGTGAGTGGAACTAAACTTAATCTTTTAAAATGAAGAATCAAATGTTTTAAGCATATTCATGCATCATGAATACCATGTTATGTAATAGGTTGTTTGCATTAGACTTCACGAATATGATGCATATGATGATTGATGAGGTGGATGGATATTGGATGACCCTTTAGCCCTCTCTATGATATGGTAAACCAGAATATGAGATGATAGGATATGATATGACATGATATGTTATGAGATAGAAAGACCAGGCAAGGCCGTAGCGCTCCTGGCAATATGTCATATACAAGTGAGGTTCAGGTGAGGCCTTATCGCCCCTGGCCTAGTTGGACATGATGTACTATGCTATGTTAGAGAGGTAGTCCTGAGGAGCCCTGTTGAGGGCCGAGCATCTAGTAGATGTGGAGAGGGTTATTGGTGACAATTCCATCCTTGAGGTGACTTGTTTGTGTTGTGATGCATTTCATAAGAGCATATGTTTTAAATGGTTTTATATGATTGTTCTGCTCACTGGGCTTTAGTAGCTCATCCCTCTCCCAAATTCCCAGTTTTGCAGGGCCAGTCAGAGATAGCGGGATAGCAGCTAGGATGAAGTGCATGTAATAGATAGTAGTGGACATGATGTAATTCAAATGGTGTAATGTAAAATGATGTATAGTTACATAATAGATTGTACGTTAATGTGTTTATGGATAGAGCGGTGCTTTGCCCTGGTGTATGGATAATCCCCTTTGTACATGGACCCTGTTTTACGTTTCTTGATGAGAAATGTGTTGAACCAAGGCTGACTTGTGATATGCTGACCCTATGAGAGTGGTTCTATGTTTACAGACATAGTGCATGCAGGTCAAGCTTGGTAACTGAAAGAAAAGTTTTTCAGTTTTTATGTTTACATTTGATCATGTATGGGATTTATCAGGTACACAGAGTTCAGGATAGGCTTGCTACAGGTCCCGGCGGCCTTAAGCTGATCTGGATCCTAGCGCCGGTAGCGGTCCGATTTTCGGGTCGTTACAATTACTACTTTGCCTTTTGGTTCTGTGAAACATTCTAAAGTGGAAGGAAAAATTATTGCACTGCTATTTTTATGGGAGTGCAAAGGTTATCAGGCGCGGTTGAAAAGTCTGAAGGCACAATGGCTTTATTGGTGATAGCAAAAGATATGAAGTGGAGTATGCATCATCTTTACCACCACCCATTAAAGAGCTATTGGAGGAGCTTCCTAGGATAGTGGAGGAGCCTTCAAAACTTTCACCTTTGTGGGATATTCAATATCAGATTGATCTCATTTCTGGATCCAAATTATCAAATCTGCCTCATTACAAGATGAGCCCAAAGGAGTGCGAAATCCTTCAGGAACAGGTCAAAGAGTTATTGAAGAAGGGACATGTTCAGGAGAGCATTAGTCCTTATGAAGTTCTTGCCTTATTGGTTCCAAAGAAAGATGGAACTTGGAGAATATGCGTGGATCGCAGAGCTATCAATAAGATTACGGTTCAGTATCGATTTCCTATTCCTCGCTTGGATGGCATGCTAAATTAGTTATCAGGGTCTAAAATCTTCTCAAAGATTGACCTTAAAAGTGGCTACTGTAATACCCGGCTAGACTCCGGTATCGGAATCCCTACCGTCCGGTGGGACCTCGGATGTCGGAAACCTCTAGAAGGGTAAAACTATGATTTTATGAAATGTTTTCAAGTATTTCATGTTTTTAAGTAAGAAATTAAATGAGTTTTTGCATGAAAAAGCTTTGGAGAAAAACCCAGGTTCGGCCGCCGAAAGTCAAGTTCGGCCGCCGAACATGCATGCGTTTTGGAGGCACGTTAGGCCCCCGAAAGCATGAGTGAGGGAAGTCAAGGTTCGGCCGCCGAACCTCATGTTCGGCCGCCGAACATTTGCATGGATGCGGAGGCACATTCGGCCCCCGAACGTGGTCTGGCCAGCCACTATAAAAGGGTCCCTTAGCCGAAAATGGGCGAGCTTTTTCTCCCTATTTCGGCCAAGGTGAGCATTCCGCCATCCTTCCCCAATCTTGAGTTTTTCCTTCCTTTTTCCATGATCTTTACAAGTTTATAACTTTGGTTTTGAAGATCTTTGAGCTTAGAACGAGTTTTGGAGCTTGGAGACCAAAAGTTGGAACTTCTCCCATCTCCAAGTTTAGATCTCCTCAACCCTCGATCTTCAAGAGGTAAGAGCCGATCTTAAGCTCAATGTATGATTTAAACAAGTTTTATGAAGTTTTAAGGGGTAGAATGCATGTTAGGGTATATGTTAAACCTATGGGTTTTTGATGACTCTTTGAACAATGTAGCTTGATTGTGTGTGATTGAAGTGTTGTAGATGGGGTATATGCATGTTTGAGGCCCCTAGGAACTTGTATGCCTGCTTTGGTTGAACAATATGCATGTTTGGAAGGTTTGGAGGCGAAATGTGCTAAGGGAGCCAAGTTTCTGCCCTTTGGCAGAAACCAGGTTCGGCAGCCGAAGGTACTTTCGGCCGCCGAACATGGCTGGGGAGGCAGGCCTTTCGGCTGCCGAAGTTGCCCCCGAAAAGAGACTTTCGTCTCTGTCTGGCACTTTTGGCCGCCGAAGGTGCCGCCGAACCTACCTGAGTTTCGTCTCTGTCCAGGACTTTCGGCCGCCGAAGGTGCCGCCGAAAGTGCCCTGTTCAGCCATTTCTTGCATGTTTTCATGTGATGTTTTCAGGATGTTTTAGGGGGTTTTTGGGGAGTATTTCAGAGTCATGTTCATGTATGTTTGGTGCCTCATTTGAGTCCACCTGTGTAGGTTCGGACCCGAGGAACCGAGACCCCCGGTTGTGAGATAGTCGTTCAGAGTTCGTTGTAAAGCTTCAGTTACCAGGTGAGTGGAACAACCCCTTAAGCTTTAAAGTAAATGAATAAATGAATGAATCATAGAGCATTGCCCATGCATCATTATGCCATGAGATATACTAGGTTGTTTACATTAGAATTCACGAATATGTTGCATTGCATACTTTGTTGTTGATGTGGATGAATGTTGAATGATCCATTAGCCCTTGTATGTCATGATAGCCTATGTGAGTCCAGGTGTGCCTGCTACGGCTCTACGCCCCTGGCACTATGACTGATTATGGAAGTCCGGGTGTGCCCGCTACGGCTCTACGCCCCCGGCATGTACAAGTAAGAAGGATAGGGGCTAAATGGTGACAAGTTCATCCTTGTTGTGAAATGTTTGTGTTCTGGCGCATACATGAAAGCATGAATGAGAAAAAGAAAGAAAAAGTTAAATAATAATAAAATGAATAATAATATACCTAAAAATGGAGGAATTAAAACAAATGTTTTTAGTTTCTGCTCACTGGGCTCTAGTAGCTCACCCCACTCCCTTATCCCCAGAGTTGCAGGTACAGGAGAGATCAAGAAGTCGGCTAGAGTGAAGTCAAGTCATGTATGTTGTAATAGATAGTAGTGGACATGAACATGATGTAATGAGTATTTATGACCATGTAATGAATGATTTGATGATGTATTGAGGATTATAGTAGTGCTTGACCTAGAGGTGTGTGAATCCCCATTATGTACAGAGTGTTCAATGAGTAATGATGTTAATGACCATGATTATCCAAGCTGTTATGTATGATGATGATACCCCATTGGAGTATTTGATGAGGACTCCAGTGTGGGGTTTATGTATGATTTTGTGCATGCACAGGCTTTGCTTGGATAAGAGAAAAGAAAATTTTTATAGATCATGTATATGTTGCTATTTATGGGATTCCACAGGTTTACAGGAGGTATGTAGGCTTGCTACGGGTCCCGGCGGCCTTAAGCCGATCTGGATCCTAGCGCCGGTAATGGGTCGGATTTTCGGGTCGTTACAGCTACCATCAGGTTCGAATTAAAGAGGGAGATGAATGGAAGACAACCTTTAAAACTAAAGAAGGTTTGTATGAGTGGTTGGTTATGCCATTTGGTTTGACGAATGCACCTAGCACGTTCATGCGACTTATGAACTAGGTTTTGCTCTCCTTCTTATGCAAATTCATGGTTATTTATTTTGATGATATTTTAATTTTTAGTCACAGTGAAAAAGAACATTTATAGCACCTCCATCAAGTCATGATAGCCTTGTAAAAAAATAAGTTGGTTATTAATTAAAAAAATGCATTTTTATGACGAAGCCTATTATGTTTCTTGGATATATTGTTAGTTTAGAAGGAATACATGTTGATAAGAAGAATATAGAAGCAATTCGAAATTGGTCCATTCCCAAAAATATTTCAGAAGTTTGCAACTTTCATGGATTTGCTACTTTCTATCGACGGTTTATTAAAAATTTCAACAATATTATTGCCTTATCACAAATTGTTTGAAGAAAGAGAGAGTGCATAAATTTACTTGGATTGAAACTACCAACAAAAGTTTTAAGAAGATTAAAGATAAGCTTACTTCTGCCCCTATTCTTATTCTACCTGATTTTTATAAACTGTTAGAGGTTGAATGTGATACTTGTGGAGTTGGGATTGGTGGTGTATTAGCAGTTTAGAGGCCTATTTCCTTCTTTAGTGAGAAACTGAATGATGTTAGGAAGAAGTGGTTTACTTATGAGTAGGAATTGTATGCAATGTTCTGGGTCTTTAAGACTTGGGAATATTATCTGATGAGGGAGGAGTTCATTATTTACACAGATCATCAATCTTTGATTCATTTTAAGACTAAAAAATATGTGAATAAAATACATGCATGATGGGCAGCTTAGTTTGGATCTTTTCATTATGTCATAAAATATAAGGCTGGGCATAGTAACAAGGTAGCAGACGCTTTAAGTAGGAGGGTTGCTTTATTGATTACAGTTAGTCAGGAGGTCGTGGGTTTTGAATTTTTGAAGAATTTGTATGCTACAAATAATGATTTTGCTGATATATGGGCGAAGGTCCAGGCTCGTCAACCTGCTGATGGATTTTTGATATATGATGAATTCTTTTTTAAGGAGAAGAGGTTATGCATTAATTGTTCTTCTCTGTAGGAAAAACTTATTCGAGAGGTCCATGGTGGAGGTTTGAGTGGTCACTTGGGGTATGATAAGACTATTGTTAGTTTAGAGGAGCTTTTTTATTGGTCATAATTGAAAAAGGATACAAGTCAGATGGTACAGAAGTGCCCAGTTTGTCAAATTCAGAAGGGTCATTCACAGAATATGGGTTTATACACTCCATTATCTATTCCAGGATACCCTTGGAAGGACTAATCTATAGATTTTGTTCTTGACCTTCCACGTACTCAATATGGATCTGATTCCATTTTTGTTATCATTGATAGGTTCTCCAAAAAAAAATAGCGCATTTCATTCCTTGCAAGAAGACTAATGATGCTTTTCATATTGCAAAACTATTTTTCCAAGAGGTTACTCGTTTACATGGCATTCCTAAGACCATTACTTCTGACAGAGATGTAAAGTTTCTAGCTCACTTTGGGTGACTTTATAAAAGTATTTTGGGACTGAATTTCGATATAGCAGTGCTGCTCATCCTCAAACTGATAGCCAAACTGAAATGGTGAACCGTACTCTTGGCAATTTTCTACATTAAATCTGCAGTGATAAGAAAACTACTTGGGATGTTGCTCTTGCCTAAGCAGAATTTGCTTATAACAGTTCTGTCCATAACTCTACAAAGATGTCATCATTTGCAGTTGTGTACAGAAAAATTTCAGCATATACAATTGATCTTATTGCCCTTCCTACGAGTTTTCATAACAGTATTGCAATAAACAACTTGGCAAATCAGCATATGGACGTTTTCAAATAGGTATAACAATGTCTTACGGAAGCCAATAATAAGTATAAAACTGCAGCTGATAAACATAGACGTTTCAAGTCCTTCAATGCTGGTGATCAAGTTATGGTGTATTTGCGCAAAGAACATAATGGAGGATAGAAAAAGTTTAACCCAAAGAAGATTGGCCAATTTCGAATTATTCAGAAGATTAATGACAATACCTATGTTCTTGACCTTCTAGATTGTATAAAAATTTTCAAAACATTTAACATGATAAATCTGTTTTAGTACTGCCTTGTTGATAACAACTCAAGGTCAAGTTCTTTACAAGTGGAAGGGAATGATATAGAGCAAGTAGTCTTGGATTTTATAAAAAAACTTGTACCAGACTCAAGTGATGAAGAAAAGGGCCTAAGTTTTGCTTACGATATCCGTTGGAAGCCCACAATAACTTTCTGGAAAGAAAATTTTGAGATGGACGACTTTCAAAAATGCGATGAGGCCCATTGGCCTGCTGCAAAGTTTGAGATCCAAATTCTATTTTTTTAGGAGGTCAATTTTGCATTTAATTATTTTTTTATTTTTTTTTTCATATTTTTTTCACATTAGGGTTTTGCTATTATAAATAATAATTTTCTTAGCTGTTTGTAGCACTTTTCAATTTTCGAAAATTCAATACGAAATTTTGACTTCTAACCTTTCTGAATTTCATCTTAATCAAACGACATTGATTAAAACTCCTAATGAAATCTAAATAGTCTTGTTTTAAATATGTACTATCAATCAATTACATATGTATAATTAATCTACTATCAGTATTCTATAGTGACATTATATGTAATTTATACTATCAATCAATTGTATATGTGTAATTACCTATGATCGATATCCTATAATGACATTATATATAATTTGTACTACTAAATAATTGTATATATGTGATATCCTATAGTGATATTATATATAATTTGTACTACCAATCAATCGATTATATACATGTAATTAACATATGATCGGTATCCTATAGCAACATCATACATAATTTATACTATCAATTAATTGTATATGTGTAATTAACCTATGATCGATATTCTACAGTGACATTTTACATAATTTGTCATATCAATCAACTATATACGTATAATAACCTACGATTGACATCCTATAGTGACATTATACATAATTTATACTATCAATCAATTATGTGTAATTAACCTACGATTGACATCCTATGGTGACATTATACATAATTTATATTATCAATCAATTGTATATGTATAATTAACCATGATTTATATCTTGTATTGACATTATACATAATTTGTGCTATTAATCAATTGTATATATATAATTAACCTATGATCGACATCTTATAGTGACATTATACATAATTTATACTATTAATCAATTGTATATGTTTAATTAACTTATTATTGACATTCTATAGTGACATTATATATAATTTATACTATTAATTAATTAATTGTATATGTGTAATTAATCTATAATCGACATCCTATAATAATATTATACATAATTTATACTATCAATTAATTATATATGCATTAATTATAATTTTATTTTAATTTTTTCTATAAAAAGACAAAAATAATATATCCCAACCTTTAATTTTTTATATCTTCAATTTCTATCCATTAGGTTAAAGTTTGTTAAAAAGTAATAAAAACAAATTAGTACAAATTAATCTTAGCCTTTTCTTTTTTTCTTCTTTAATTTTGAGACTTTATATTTAGGGTTTTGTAGCTCTAATAAACAATGTTTTTTCACTGTTCAAGGGAGAGGGGGTATTGGGAGAGTTAAAAATTTTAAGGAAGCATTATGCAAATATACCTAAAAGAAATCCCTTCCGTTTTGTTTTTCATCTCATAAAACACTGTTGTTTCATCTCCCTCCTTTACCACATAACTTATTCCTTGGTACTCCCTGCTACTGAAGTGATTGCTCCTAGATTAAGATTTTCAGACCTATACTAAACCTAGCTTATCACTAGCTTCCTTTTGCCATCATCCCTAGCAAAGAATGCCGAAATCTCCTTCCTCCTATAACAAGCTCAGAATGAGAAGGGAAGCTGGTGAACCATTGGTTTATCCTCTAACCATCACCATTGAACCCAACTCTAGCCACCTCTCAGTAAACGCAACTCTCAAAACCAACGATTCACACCTTTCTTCCCTTTGATTTTGCATCCCAATAGCCAATGGCCACTATCAATCTTAGAAGGAAATAAGCACAAGCAGAGTCGAAGGTCCTAGCAGCTTAAATACACTCGACGAATAGGACCCACCTTGCTCCCGTATTTCAATAACTCCTTCATCACCTATGCAGCACCAATCAAAGCCAACATAAAATTTCACATTTGAATCGAGTTAGCTCGACATCAGTCTTTGAATTATCTTACAACGTCGTCCCATTTCAGGTCAACTTCTTCTTATAAGGTTTGATTGCTCTGCTCAAGCTCTGGGAGTGGGTATAGTCCATCTTCCTTGTGTTACACTTTGCAAAGGGTTTTAAGATTGTGTTCATCATTTAGTTAATCTTAACGTATCTTCTTATTATTGTTGATGATGAATATTTTCAATTTATTTTTAGAATCTTTGTCACTATTTAATTTATGTTTGATGGGTATATGGTGTAGTATTTCCATGAGTATATTGAAAATAGTTGTCTCATTGATTATTTACTGTAAAATTGAAAATTTTCTCTCATTCTTGGTAAAATTTTTTAGATTTTTTTTCACCATTGTATGATGATTCAGATGCTAAATTTGGTCTTAAAAATATGCCTGGTTCTAGTGATATGACTGCACTATTATGTACATGTTAAATATATTTTGAGTTGTATCTTGGTTCTTTACATTCTTAGCTAATATATTCTTGCACAGTATTGTGAGGATGAATAGCTATGATCACTTTATCTTTAGCCCAAAGACATGTCAATTGAGGTTTTGCTGCAATTCTCTTTTGTCTTCACTTTAGTTTGCATTGTCTTGTAGTCTAAAGGATCTAGTGGTGCTAGTTTGCCTTCTTAAAAGTTTAAGACTATAGTTTCAAGAGAGGCTTCTTGATCCATGTTCTTATTTTTTTAAGACTTATTCTAAATATTTTACTGGGTAATTTGAGGATGGCGCTCTCTTGCACTGTTTATTTTTATTTCATTTTTATTTTACTTTTTGAAACTTCTAATTGTGTAAGTTAATATAGAAATATCATTTTAGAACTTATTTTATTGCCAAATGCATAATTTACCCCTTCACCTTTTCATGGAAAGTCATTTTACCCCTTCAACTTTATTTTTTTCCTATTTACTCCTTTAACTTTTAAATTTTAAATAATTTAATTCCTACAAAGTGAGATAATACACATATCACCCCTTTAACTTTTAATTATTGAATAACTTAATCTCTATGATGTGGTAGCGCGTGAATATTATATGTAAGCTATAGGGATTAAGTTATTTCACCATTTGAAAGTTGAAGGAGTAAATAGGACAAAGTTAAAATTGAGAGGGTAAAATAATTTTTCATGAAAAGATGAGGGGGCCAAATTATGCATTTTGCCTTTTTTTAATGAATAAAATGTAATAATTTGTGTATGTAAAAACGAATAAAATGAATAGGGATGTTGATATGGGAAGGGAATGCTTATATTAGTTGTGCAGGCTAGGATGATATTATTTTTATGCAGGTTGAGTATGTTGAATAAGAAACATATTATTTTTATGCAGGTTGAGTATGTTGAAATAAGAAACTCCTGATTTACAGAGGAGACTGCCAAATTTTAAGAAGATTTATAATTAATATATATTTTTTTAAAGCCTAAATAATTTGCAATGAAAATTTACAACAATAAAAAAATTGAGATTACTTATCCTCCATGCTCTTCATATAAGTGTTAGAATTGAGTTTGCAATATCAAGAAAATATGTATTCAAATGTTGGGTAAACTACAATTTAGTCCCTCTGGTTTAGTAAAATACAATCTTTCGTCCCTCTGTTTTAAAAAATCGTCAATTTAGTCACTGTGATTTTTAAAAATTATGCCATTGGTCCCTCCCGTTAGATTTTCAGTTAAAGTCACCGTTAGTCTTAGTTAAAAGACTAAAATACCCATTATTAATATCATTCTCTTCTTCTTCTTTACACCCACACTCCAAAAACCCTTCTTCGTCTTTACACCCACACCCCAAAAACCCATTATCTTCTTCTTCTTCTTTTTCTTCTTCTTCTTCTTCTTCTTCTTCTTCTTCTTCTTCTTCTTCTTCTTCTTCTTCACCCACACCCTAAAAACCATTATCTTCTTCTTCTTCTTCTTCTTTACACCCACACCCCAAAAACCCTTCTTCTTCTTTACACCCACACCCCAAAAACCCTTCTTCTTCTTTACACCCACACCCCAAAAATCCAAAACACGTTATCTTCTTCTTCTTCGGTCGTCGGTCACCAGTTGCTCACCCAATACCAGCGGCGGATGGGAGGGAAGATATCTGAATAAGAATTACAAGTGTGGCATTAGGGCTACTGTGAGGATTTTCTGAATCTGAAAGGAACAAGAACTCACTCTCTCGGCATCAATGGCTTCCATTTCTCTTTTATAGCTTCTGCTTCTAATCCCAAAATCCATCTGAAATGACGACACAACACTGTTTGGTGATGACATTGCTACTCCTTCTTTTGCTTCCTCTGCTGATAATCGGTTCACATCAAACCTTCTGCCTAATCCAACCCAGTTCAAACACCACTATAAGGTTAAGAACAAAAAGTACATGCAAGTTAATAAGCGGAATATGCAAAACTCAGATCTTCAACACCATAGCAAATATGTGATGCGTTAAAAATCACAGAATAAAAAGGGGAAAATTTTTTTTTTTCTTTCTGGAGAGAGAAACAAAGAAAGAAAATGTACAAAGTCGTCCAAAGTGTTGGAGAAGAAGCTGATATGGGTATTTTAGTCTTTTAACTAAAATTAACGGTGATTTAACTGAAAATCTAACGGGAGGGACCAATGGCATAGTTTTTAAAAATCACAGTTACTAAATTGACGATTTTTTAAAATAGAGGGACGAAAGATTGTATTTCACTAAATTAGAGGGACTAAATTGTAGTTTACCCTTAAGTATTTGTTACTAATCAAAATTTCTAATTGAAGCATTTAGAATGATTCTTTCTCTATGGTCATTTTAGTTTACTTGCAAAACATATGACTAGAAATATAAGGTGGTATGTAAATTTTCTTTTCAATTTTTTCTATTAGTCGATGATTCACAGGTTTTGTAATTTTTATGATATATTGAGTATGTATTTTATTTGTAATTTTTTTTATTTTACAATTGACAATATCTTATTGTCTAAGAGGCTATTAGCATTCCAGACATAAGAAATTGCACCATCACCTTAAAGCGCACTCAAAGATAAATTCCATTTCGAGTCAGCTATGTGTGTAGGAGCTTTGTTACAAAATCGAAGAATCCAAAATGAATTACCCATTTCAAGAAGCATGGATATCATTTGTTCATTTTTATGAGTCAAAGAAAGGAGCTGTTTGCTAGGGGTGAGCATTCGGTCGGTTCGATTCAAAATCGAACCGAACTGAATAAACCAAAAACTGAAATTTTAGTGTTTATGAAAAGCGAACCGAACCGATTTTGATAAGAAACCAAATTGAACTGAACCAGTTTGAATTACCCATTTCAAGAAGCATGGATATCATTTGTTCATTTTTATGAGTCGAAGAAAGGAGCTGTTTGCTAGGGGTGAGCATTCGGTCGGTTCGATTCAAAATCGAACCGAACTGAATAAACCAAAAACTGAAATTTTAGTGTTTATGAAAATCGAACCGAACCGATTTTGATAAGAAACCAAATTGAACTGAACCAGTTTGATTCAGTTTGATTCGGTTCGGTTCGATCGGTTTTGATTTTTAATAATTTTTTTTATTTTTTACACTTTATTTTTAGTATTTTAAAATTTAATTAAAATATTTTAATCTTAATATGATTTAATTTCTCTATATTATTGAAAAAACATATTATTATCACTAATCGGTTCGTTTGATTTTTTCGATTTTTTTCTGATCAAAACCGAATCGAACCGAAATAACTAAAATTTCTAAAATTAAAAATTAAATCGAACTAAAAAGTATAAAAAACCGAATCAAATTTTCAAATCGATTCGGTTCGGTCAGTTTTTTCGGTTTGAACTGAATACTGCTAACCCATAGTATTTGCACATTTAGTAGATTACTTGCAGAACCTACTACCTTTCTTATGAAGACGAATTGGAGAGGTGTCCAAATTTAAAACATTTAGTTTTTATGCTTAGTTATGATAAAAATTATATGGTTCTAATTTTATTTGTATTAATATTATGAATATGAAAATCTATGTTAATTTTACATATTTAATTTACTGTTTGATAATTTTTATTATATGAAAAAAATATTCTATTATATGAAAAAAATATTCACTAATGTTATTGAGTAAGATTAAAATGCTTACATTTATGTGAATGTTTAAAAAAAATCCTTCACTCTAAAAGTATTCAAGAAATAAATAATATAAGCTAAATGGATGTCAATAATATAGTACAAATATTGTCCATAACAACTTGCTCATACGATTATTAATCATGACACATGTATATTATGACATGACTCTAAATGGTGATACATAATTATTGAGTTAAACAAGATATCTATGCTATGTAAATAGCACCTAGTGATCTCCATATCCTGAAAAAGCTTCTATCAATCTTAATACTATGATTTTTGGATGAAGAGAGAATAATAAGTGGAAGATGAAAGAGTCTTTTTTCTTTCTTCTGATGCTCTAATGCTTTAGCATGTTATAAGTGGAAGATGAAAAGATTTTTTTTCTTTCTTCTCAATTACTGTTGGTAGAAGAACTCGGTAATTCCATATCTTCTTTCTTTTACATCATAAAATATCATTAATTATTTTTTTTTCTTTTTCAATATTAGACAAACCTCATAATCCCTCATTTGTTTTCAATCTCCTTAATTTTACATATTTATCTATTTTGTTATCTTGCAATGAAGTGGAAGTGGTTGACTTCAACCACGGCTACCTTTCTAGAAAATATTATTGTAATTATTTTTATTATTCTTTTAATTTTGCTATTAAAGTAGAAAATGAAAATGGAATATTTTTGTATTAAGTGTGTGGATTAAATAGTTTGCTAGTAATCTTTCATTTTCCAACTTATACATGCCAGATTACATGAAAAAAGAAAATATTAATCATTTTTATAATAAGCTAGCAAACATTGGTCAATATTTCTTATTTATAGTTGTGTCATCTAAATTAAATATTCAAACAAATTATGCAAATAAAAATTTATAACAGTAAATTAAATATTAATCTTCATTCCATATTTTTTTATAAATAAAAACTAATAAATATTCCAATAAGAACAGCAACTAATAATTGAATAATATTATAATTATCAGAATTATTTTTTCCAACTATAACTTCTGCATTTGATGTTAATCCAAAGACAATAGAAGAATCATGCCCATTCGAAATGAGCTTCCATTTCTCTTCTCATTTATATAAAACTTATAAGTTTGAATAACCTCTGCCTCTATATCAAAAGATTTATATAAATTGTTTTTCACTTCAATAACGTTAGTGGACAATCATGCCATGAAGTGTAAATTTTAGGTTAAACACCTTCAAATACAACGTAATACTTGCATATTCTTCTTCCTTTGGCCATAATATCATAAACGATATCAAAATGAAAAGAAATATATTATCTTGCCTTCAAAGTAAGATAATAGAGGAGATGAATCACTTTCTTACGACAATCCAAATACATGTGAAGTTGAAAATATTGGGATGAAAGATTATGGGCAATACGAAAATTAACTACGACTTTGTTGAAAATGAAATAAAGTGGGAAAGATCAATATAAGAAGCCATATGAAAAATGTAAAATATCACAAAATTAGATTAAGAAACAAAATGAAGAAGGTGAGTGAAAATGCAAGGAAAAACAATAGAGGTAGATGGGAAAGAAGTGAGAAATATGGAGATGAATAGGAGAAACCGAATGAGCAATAAGAAGAGGAGTGTTAGGTGGGTAATTATTATTATAGTAGAAACTTTATTTGCATGTGCATAAAAAATAGTAAACTTTTATTGAAAATATTATTTCATACGGGAACTTGTAATAATTTTAAATTGATGAGAGAGATTTTAAATTTCAAATTCAAAAGTGTGCACAATATTTTATGAAAAATTTATAAGGATAATATAGTAAAAATAATCCACTATCTTGAAGGAAATTATTAAAATATTACCTTTGAGCCACATTAAATATGGATTAACTTCATCCACCTAGCACTACTAAAAAAAAAAGTGCAAACTTTTCTCAATATTAGCACGCACTGATACCCTCTATGTGTAGGTGTGGACAATCAATAAATTAGCAATCATATTTTAGAGATAATTATAATAAATTTATATAAAGCTAAATATTAATTTTTGAGATTAATACTTGTGTGTTAAGATTGGAATAAATACTTTGAGTGGCCATCACTTATATCAAAAAAAGCATCTTGGTGATCCCAAAATTGCCTAGTGAACCAAGTCCAAGTGAAGCACAATCGAACAATGATGAAATGGAGCCTGAGCAAATGCAGATCACATGCAGAAAATCCTTTTCCAAAATAGCTCAAGGTATGCAAATAAAAATGTAATAAAAATTATTTACACCTAACCACATATAGGAAGAGTAAAAAATCTACAGGTCATCCTTGCTTGGAGGAGCAGCAAAAGGCTACACAAAGACAGCAAAAAAGAGGAATTAGCCCCGGAGAAAGGAAAACCAAAGAAAAAAAATTTTCTATAAAGGTGACATATTTAGCTTTTATAAGTATTATTATTATTAAATTAGTCAATTATGAATTGATTCGTAGACTGATACTTTAATAATCCAATTGGATTTTCAAATTGAGTGGAACTTCATATGATATATTGATTTTTACATGATAGCAGATATATCCTTTGGCAAATTTTTAATTTCTATGATAATGTTTGCAACCATATTGTCTTTGTAGTGATAATAACAATAGCTCAATAGTAAGCCTCAATCGAAGATTTGGTAATTATTTGTGGTTTATTTGTTTGTCACGAGATGAGATTACAATTAGAAAAAACTGTGTATCCAGTTATAGGGTTTTCATCTTCTAAACTATTAGTCCAATTAGCATCTGAATATGCATGAAGAGAAGATTGACGAGATTTGGATAAAGGAGAGCCAAACAATTTTGTTGCTTGCAAGTATCACGTAATACGTCTAATAACTTTCCATTGATTTTTTCTTGGTGTATGCATGAATTGGGATACTTTATTTTTGGCATAATAGATATTTAGTTATATAAAAGATTAGAGATCACTAATAATGCTTCTAAATAATTAGAGGTCCGCCATAGGTGCACTATAAGCGAGATGGAGCTTGACATTGGTAAATGCAGGAGTTGATAACACATTACAATTGAGCATATTTGCTTTTTGTAAGAAGATCAATCATATATTTTGATTGTGTAAGGAGCATGCCATTCTTTATTTATTTGCTTTTAATACCAAGGAAATAATCAAAGTGAGGAAGGTCTTTTAATTAGAAGTACTACTATTAAGAGTTGATCATGTCCTTAAGAAATGACATATGGCTACCTATAAGCAGAATATCATTTACATATACTAAACAGGAAGCATGAATGTCATTTATCTATATGTATACTATATATAAAAGTGGGAAGAGGGGGAGGAATATTGGAACTTCCTAAACTACCTCTACTATGTTTTGTTAATTATAAATTTATTTGTTATTTAAAAATTTTTAATTTAATTATTTAGTTATATTAATATTTTATTTAAATCCAAATTGATTGGTGAAATCTCTTAACATTTAAATTATAGTTGATTAAATTTTATCAAGGAAGAATTCTCTTAATATTTAAATTACTTGTATTCAAAATTTATCATAAGTTAAACTATATATATTTTTTAAAAAATATAATTATAGTCTTTTATTATTTAAAAGGGGTATTTTTATTTGTTTAAAAAATTATAAGTTATTATTAGAGTTTACTTAATTTTAAAATTTTTAGTTCTATTCGTAGTTAAATTTTATAGTAAAGTTTAAACAAAGATATAATATAATAAGTTTAAAAATAATATATTTGATTTAATGACTTTTTTTATTTAAATTTAAATTTCATTTCATTGATGGATAAGATTTTTGTTATTTTTATTTTAAATTTTAATTATGAATTAAAAAATTATTTTAATTAAATGAATTTCTTATTTTAACTTTAAATTTTAAATTTCACGATGCATATTATTTTATTATGATTTATAATTCAATTATAATTATAAGTTTGCATTTAAAAATATTAAAATTGAAGTTATATGAAAAATTATTTTTGTTAATTTTTTTATTATAATTAAAATTATTAAAAAAATTTTGAAATCACTTAAAAACTTTAAAGTTGATATAAATTTAACTTTTTTTAATAAAAAAGGAAATTATTTTTTAGTCCCTGAGTTATAGCATAATTAAGAGATTTGTCCATCTATTTTTAGAATTCAATACGTTTGTACTTGAGGTTTAATTCCGTCAAAATTCAAGATCTTTCCGTCAAAAATTTTTATTAAGTCAATGATTTCCACTTGATTAAAGGAAAGAGAATAAATATAATCTCAAAAATACCCTTATTGATAATAAAATAAAAAATTATTATTTAGTCTTTATAGTATGGAAAAACTTGCTACTTAGTCCCTCAATTTTGAAAAATATATTAAAATGTCATTGATATTTTAAAAAGTCTACTAATTAGTTTTTTTATTAATTTTTTCACTAAATATTTTACTATTTAGTCCCTATAATTTAAAAAATATTATTAGTTAGTCTCTCAAGTTATTAAAAAGTTTACTAATTAATCTCTCAAATTATTAAAAAGTTTAATAATTAGTCCCTCCATATCAGGGGTTTTTTAGATTTTTTATAATACTTAACGACTAAAATTAATGGAAAGGTTAACTATTAGACTTTTTAAAATGTCCAAGACGTTTTAATGAATTTTTCAAAAGGTGAGCAGTGATCGATAGCGAACAGCATCACAAAAATAATTTCTATTGAATTTTAACTTTTTATTTTTAATAATTTAAATTTTATATATTTTTATTTTTATTATCTTTACTGAATTTGAATCTTAAATTTTTTGAAATTTTTATTTGTTTATGGAGATTGAGTTTGAGATTTTCTTTCTTAAATTTTGACGAAATTAAATTTCAGGGACTAAAGTGTTGAATTCGAAAAATAGACGGATAAATTTATTAATTATGTAATATCTTAGGGACAAAAATATATTTTTTTCCTTCAATTCTTTGAGAGAGACCTATAAATTTGTAGGAATTAAATTTCAGAGACTAGAGTGTTGGGTTCTAGAAAGGGTAGTTCGGTTATTTTTCCTATCACTAACGGTATTTTTGACGGAGGAGATGGAATTAAACCTCAGGGATAAAAGTGTTGGGTTCTAAAAATAGAGAGATGAATTCGTTAATTACGCTATACCTCAAGGACTAAAAAATAATTTTTTCTAAAAAATTAAATTTTAACATTAAATTGAATAACATTTATAATATTTAAAAATTAAATTTTTTAATACATTAAATTGATGACTGCTTTTAAATGATAAATTTAATAACAGATAATTATTATTTATTTAAATGTAATTAAGTTCTCATTAGTAAAATTCAATTAGGATACAAATTCATGATATTGTGACCTGTATACTATAAATACCCAAATTGCTCAATAACACTAAAATTATATCGTACTACATTACTTATATAGTAGAATAAAAGAAAAATTAATAGGCACTAGCAATTTTTAAGAGTACTATGAGATAAATTGAGTTTAAATTGGCCGAGATTTAATTTGCAGATGTTGTACATATGCATGCAATTACTTATTAAGTATTTTTTTATATCATACTACTAAAATTTGTACTATTAACTCCTTAAGTTTCAAGTACACCTTCAATTCCTTAGGTTCCAATTATACTGTTAGCCTCTCAATTCCTAGATATATCATTTGTACCGCTCTCTTATTCTTCAATAATTTATATGTATTTTTATTTAATTTAAATTTATATTGGATTTGATTCTCTATATGCATTGATTTCAATTACTTTGATTTAGTATTTTTGTAATCTTTGAAGTTTTTAAAGGTTAAACAATTTTCTCTTTAATTTTATGATTTTTTTTCTATTAGATTGGTTTTATTTTTATTTATATTTAATTTAATTTTTTTAGATATTTTATATAATATTCATATAAACTGTAATTTAAGAAAATACATATAATTTTTTAGTTCAAAATATATAATTTTTTTTTCTTATAAACATCCCATTAAATAAAAAAGGTAACGAAAAAAAAATACAGTTTTTTCTTTAAATTTAAAAATGAAAATCTCAGTATATACCAAAGATGCTAAAATTTTATTTTTTGAGCATATATATTATTTAATGTAATAATTGAGCAAATTATTTTAAATATTTGTTTGACATTAATACTTTTAATTTAGATTTAAATTATTTTATTCCAATAATATACAATTAATAAAAAAATTATTGTATAATTAAAACTCTAAATAAAATGTTTTCTTCTTTAAAATTAAAAATGTAATTTTCATTAATTATCTTATCATATAAATTTAAAGAATATTAATAAAATTATTAATGGAGCTATATCAAATTAACAATTTTAAGAATTTCTATATAAAATTTTTTGTTGATATTATAAAATATAATAGATAATATTTATGAAATTAATATATTTAAAATTTATTTTCAATTTGTCTATGATTTATTATATTTATTTAGAGTAGAATATATTTATAATATAAATAAAAGTCAGATAAATTGTAACACCCTTATCTTGTCAAGAGGTAGATAGAATAAAAATTGTCATAAACTATATTTTTTTAAATATTTCAAAATTAAACCATTTTCTTTATATGTAATTACCAAGTTATTAGGTAGTTTATATAAATTTCATAATGTGAATAAAGTAAATGTGAGATTTTAACTCAAAATTTTGGCAGAATTTTCTCTATTTTATCAGTATTTCAACCTGTAGTACATACAATTATAATTATACTATCAACTACATTTGATATCTTACTATTATTTAATTTAACACACATTTCATAATAACATCATTCCTTATTTTTCCATTAATATCATCACATGCAAACACTTAACTTTTTTTCTTTATCTATACATGATTACATTATTTTAACTTACATAACCTTTTTATCCATACATTATTTTAACTTACATAACCTTCATAACCCACTCTATTTAATATGCACATGTCAAAATACAACTGTAGTATGACTCAAAAACTCAAAACAACCAGTTATGATAATAGTTTTGATGTCTGATATAGATCTTTGACAACCTTCGCAGTGTTTATTTTATTTACAACCTGCGTGAGGTAAAAATCAACACGCTGAGCTAATACTTAGTGGAGGATTGCAAACAAATAATAAAATAAAGCAAGCTTATTCATGGATATAGATAATTAAGTAAACAAATACAAGCATGTAAAGTGTAGTTAACATGATACAAAGCATACTTATCAAACTTTTTGGTATAAAATAGGAGTGTCATATGTATCCTTGTGCACGACAATAATATCCTTTAGATTCAATAAAATATCTTCTTTTGCCACTATTATACATTATATATTCATAGCAAATCACCATAACTTTGTGCATGCAATAGATGCAAATATATTAACATTCACTGATAATTTCACAAAAATCGAGCATCAATCTTAATTAGGTTCTCAGCCCTTATAAATATATAGTAGAATCGACTAAGTAGATAAGGAGTTATAACGGTGGGCACATGGTGACAAACTGTAACGCCCCGAAAATCGGACCGTTACCGGCGCTAGGATCCGGGTCGACTTAAGGCCGCCGGGACCCGTAGCAAGCCTGACATGTAACCTGTAAACCTGTTTAATCCCATACATGATCAACAATCATACATAAAAATTTAAAACTTTTCCTCATACGTACTGTCATCAACTAACTCAACCTGTGCATACCCTGAACATATACATAACATAGTCCCTCTGTGGGATCTCATCATGCCTTAAAGGCAAAACAGCCTGTGTTGAGTTAGTTTACATAAACATCATAACATAAGATCATGTATAGACAAAAGGGATTAACAATACATTATGGTCAAGCACAACTCTATCCTCAATAACCTCATTACATAACATTCTGAATATTTTTACATTTCATCAATTGTCATGTCCACATACTAACTATTACATACATAAGACATACTTCAAAACTCTGGCTAACCTTCTGATCTACCCTGTACCTGCACATCTGGGGTTAGGGGAGAGGGGTGAGCTACAAAGCCCAGTGAGCAGAATAGTATAAAACATTATATTAAAATTTTATGCTTTCATGGAATGCAACACATCACAACAAATCACATCTCGGATGGTATTGTCACCTATAGTCCTCTACATAGGTCCAACTGTGCCGGGACGTAGAATGGGTCAACCGGTCTTTCCCTTATCATAACATATCATATGGACCAACTGTGCCAGGGACGTAGAATGGGTACAACCTGGACTTCCATACCATAACATGCCATAACATCAATCATATCATATGAGGACTAAAGGATCATCCAATAACCAATCCACATCAACATTAACATCATAAATGCAATGCAACATATTCGTGAATACTAATGCAAGCAACCTATTATATCTCATGGCATTCATGATGCATGGATCATGCTCAAAATTCATATTTCATTTATTTAAAACTTAAGGTTTATTCCACTCACCTCTGGCTAGCTCTGACAAACTCTGTAGCAGCTGGCTCACTGCTGGGGTCCCCGGTTCCTCGGGTCCGAACCTACACAGGTGGACTCCAATGAGGGACCAAACATACATAAACATAACTCTAATATACTCCCCAAAAACCCCCTAAAACATCATGAAACAATCACATAACAACATGCAAGAAATGGCTGGACAGGGCACTTTTGGCGGCAGGTTCGGCGGCCGAAAGTCCCTCCAGAGCCGAAAGTCAGGCAGGTTCGGCGGCACCTTCGGCGGCCGAAACTCCCAGACAGAGACGAAACTCATGCATGTTCGGCGGCACCTTCGGCGGCCGAAAGTCCCAGACAGAGACGAAAGTCTCCCTTCGGGGGCAACTTCGGCAGCCGAAAGGCCTGCCTCACCAGCCATGTTCGGCGGCCGAAAGTGCCTTCGGCTGCCGAACCTGGTTTCTGCCGAAGGGCAGAAACTTGGCTCCCAAATGCATTTTTGCCTCCAAACTCACCAATCATGCATATACCTCAGTTAAAACATGCATACAAGTTCCTAGGGGCCTCAAAACATCAAATACCCCAACTACAACACTTCAAACACACAAAAACAACATACATTGTCCAAGACATCAAGATTAACCCATAACTCCACATATAACCTAACATGCATTTCTACCCATCGGTCTAGCATAAAACTTATTGAAAACACATAAGGAGCTTAAGATCGGCTCTTACCTCTTGAAGATCGAGAGGGAGACGACCTAAACTTGGAGATCCAAGAAGATGAGCTCCTGAGTTCCCAAAGCTCCAAAACTTGTTTCAAAAGTTCAAAACCTTCAATGCAAGCTTAAAACTCAAGAAAAATGGTGGGGATTTGGAGGAAGAACACTAGGTTTGCAAAGGGAAAGTCGGAAGCTTGCTGTGGCCGAAAATGGGAGAAAGCTCGCCCATTTCGGCTAAGTGCCCCTTATATAGTGGCTGGCCAGGCCACGTTCGGGGGCCGAATGTGCCTCCGCATCCATGCAAATGTTCGGCGGCCGAACTTGACTTTCGGCGGCCGAACCTGGACTTCCCTAACTCATGCTTTCGGGGGCCTAACGTGCCTCCAAAACGCATGCATGTTCGGCGGCCGAACTTGACTTTCGGCGGCCGAACCTGGGTTTTCCTCCAATGCTATTTTTATGCAAAAACTCATTTAGTTTCATACTTTAAAACATTAAACATGAAAACATTTTTATAAAACATGTCTTTACCCTTCTAGAAGTTCCCGACATCCGAAATTCCACCGGACGGTAGGAATTCCGATACCGGAGTCTAGCCGGGTGTTACATTCTCCCCCCCTTAAGAACATTCGTCCCCGAATGTTCCTCACTAGCACACATAGAAAGGCAAAGAACATAACACAAATAGGGATCTAACCTTAAAAGAGATGAGGGTACTGCTAGAGCATAGACTCCCGTGTCTCCCAAGTGCATTCTTCCAAGTTGTGGTGGTTCCATAGGACTTTCACCATCGGGATTTCCTTGTTTCTTAACTTTCTGATCTGGGTGTCTATGATCCGTATTGGCTGTTCAACATAGGTGAGATCCTCTTGGACCTCCACATCAGGCTCACTGAGAACCTTGCTAGGATCTGACACAAACTTCCTCAACATTGAAACATGGAAAACCGGATGGATTCTCTCCATCGAAGCAGGTAAATCCAGCTTGTACGACACATTCCCAATCTTTTGCAAGATTTCGAAGGGTCCGATGTATCGTGGTGCTAGTTTACCTTTCTTCCCGAAGCGAACCACTCCCTTCATTGGAGACACCTTGAGCAATACCAGATCCCCCTCCTGAAACTCTAACTGTCTCCTGCGGACGTCTGCATAATTCTTCTGTCTGCTGGCAGCAGTCTTGATTCTCTCTCTGATTATGGGTACCACCCTGCTGGTGATCTCTACTAACTCAGGCCCTGCCAAGGCCTTTTCTCCAACTTCCTCCCAGCAAACAGGTGACCTGCACTTCCTTCCATACAAAGCTTCATATGGAGCCATCCCGATGCTAGCATGATGGCTGTTATTGTAGGCAAACTCCACCAAAGGTAGATGCTGCCTCCAAGAACCGCCAAAGTCCAGCACACACATTCTGAGCATATCCTCGATAGTCTGGATGGTCCTTTCTGACTGTCCATCAGTCTGGGGGTGGAAGGCAGTACTGAAATCCAACCTAGTACCCATGGCATTCTGCAGACTCCGCCAAAACCTGGAGGTGAACTGGGGCCCTCTATCTGACACTATCGAAACAGGAACCCCATGCAACCTGACGATCTCATCCACATATACCTGCGCCAACTTGTCCACAGAGTAGCCACTCCTAATAGGGATGAAGTGAGCAGATTTGGTGAGTCTGTCCACAATCACCCATATGGAGTCCAATCTGTTGGACGTCGCCGGTAACCCCACTACGAAGTCCATAGCTATATTCTCCCATTTCCACTCTGGAATAGGTAGCGGGTTAAGCATTCCAGCCGGCTTCTGATGTTCCAGCTTCACCCTCTGACACACTTCGCAGGCGGACACAAACTGTGCCACTTCTTTCTTCATCGCTGGCCACCAATAAACTTTCTTCAAATCTTGATACATCTTGGTGGCTCCGGGGTGAATGCTGTATCTCGCATTATGAGCTTCTCTCATAATGTCTCCTTTTAGCCCAATGTCATCTGGTACACATAGTCTGCTCCCATAGCGGAGGATCCCCTTGCTGTCGAATCTGAACTCACTATCATTGCCTGACTGAACAGTCCTGGCAATCCTCACTAACTCCGGGTCCTCATGATGTTTCTGAGCCACCTGCTCTAGAAACACGGGTGCCACTCTCATCTGAGCCACCAAGGCACCTGTACCAGATAACTCCATCTGTAGACCTTCCTCAATAAGCTTATAGAACTCCTTCACCACTGGCCTCCTCTCTGCCGATATGTGGGATAAACTACCGAGTGATTTCCGGCTTAAGGCGTCTGCCACAACATTCGCCTTACCCGGATGGTACTGAATCTTGCAATCATAGTCACTCAGCAGCTCCACCCATCTCCTCTGTCTCAAATTCAAATCCCTCTGACTCAAGATGTACTGCAGGCTCTTATGATCTGTAAAGATCTCACATTTCACCCCATAGAGGTAATGCCTCCACATCTTGAGTGCAAAGATTACTGCTGCCATCTCAAGGTCGTGTGTGGGGTAATTCAACTCATGCTTCTTCAGCTGCCTAGAAGCATAAGCAATCACCTTCTCATTCTGCATCAGTACACAACCCAGTCCCACACGGGACGCATCACAAAAGACTGTAAAGTCTTCTCCACTAGATGGCAGAGCTAACACTGGTGCTGAAGTCAACTTCTTCTTAAGCTCTTCGAAACTCTCCTCGCACTGGTCGGTCCACAGAAACTTCTGACTCTTCCTGGTTAGTCTGGTTAGAGGAGCTGCTATTTTTGAGAAGTCCTGAACGAACCTCCTGTAGTAACCTGCCAAACCCAAGAAACTTCTAATCTCTGTCACTGAAGTGGGTCTAGGCCAGTTAGCCACAGTTTCTGTCTTCTTGGGATCTACCTCAATACCATTCTCTGACACTACATGCCCCAAGAACGAAATGCTCCTCAGCCAGAACTCACATTTAGAGAACTTGGCATACAAGCCATGTTCCCTCAAAGTCTGCAAGACCAACCGCAGATGATGGGCATGCTCCTCTGCATTCCTGGAATACACTAAGATATCATCTATGAAGACAATAACAAAGTGATCCAGGTATTGACTAAATACTCTGTTCATGAGATCCATGAATGCTGCAGGGGCGTTTGTTAACCCGAACGGCATTACAAGGAACTCAAAATGCCCATATCTGGTCCTGAAAGCTGTCTTTGGCACGTCTTCATCCCTTATCCTTAGCTAATGGTACCCCGATCTCAGATCTATTTTGGAGAAACAACCCGCTCCTGCTAGCTGGTCGAATAGATCATCGATCCTTGGCAAGGGGTACCTATTCTTGGTAGTGACTTTGTTCAACTGCCTGTAGTCGATACAAAGTCTAAGGGATCCATCCTTCTTCCTCACAAACAAGACCGGAGCACCCCAAGGTGAGGTACTCTGTCGGATGAAACCCTTTTCTACCAGCTCTTGCAATTGCTCTTTTAACTCCTTTAACTCTGCTGGGGCCATCCTGTAGGGAGGGATAGAGATCGGTCTAGCTCCAGGTACCAACTCTATCTCGAACTCTATCTCCCTAGCAGGTGGTAAACCTGGAAGTTCATCAGGAAAGACATCCTGAAACTCTCTGACAACTGGCACCGAGGCTGGCTCCCTAACCTGACTGTCTAGCTCTCTCACATGAGCTAAGTACCCCTGACATCCCTTCCTAAGCAACCTACGAGCCTGAAGAGCTGATATTAGACCTCT
Source organism: Manihot esculenta (assembly GCF_001659605.2). NCBI lineage: Eukaryota > Viridiplantae > Streptophyta > Magnoliopsida > Malpighiales > Euphorbiaceae > Manihot > Manihot esculenta. Next base: position 13,737,471 of record NC_035167.2, read on the forward strand.
AGGTGTACCCCTCTTGTCTCCTCTGAAGACGACCTCTGACCCGTCATGATCTCTGAACTTGACTACCTTGTCCCTGCAGTCCAAGGTAGCACCATGGGTAGATAGCCAATCCATCCCTAGAATGACGTCAAAGTCTGTCAAATCTAGAACCACAAGGTCGGCGGAGAGGCATCTTCCCTCAACAAAAACTGGACTGTACTGGCAGACTGACACTGCCACTGACGGGTCACACTTGGGTCCACTGACCCATAGGGGACACTCTAACCCAGAGACTATCAGACCCAACCTCTCAACGGCTCTCGGAGCAATAAATGAATGAGATGCACCCGGGTTCATTAATGCATACACATCAGAACACCCAATGACGAGATTACCTGACACCACGGTGTTGGATGTGTTAGCCTCCTGCTGTGTCATGGTGAAGATCCTGGCTGGAGCTGATGGACCTTCACCTCGGGAACCAGAAGAAGAGGCTGCCCCTCTCCCTCTACCTCTGCCACTGCCCTGAGTTGTGGCTGGAACTGCTGGCTGTGCCACACTACCAGAAGCTGTCTGCTGGGGCTGGCCCATAAAAGGTGCTCTAGGACAATCCCGAGCCATGTGTCCCTCCTGTCCACATCTGAAACATGTGTTAGTCCCAGCTCGACACACTCCCCTGTGCGGTCTTCCACATCTCTGACATTCTGTACCATCTGAGCCTGAGCTCGAGCCACCGCCGAATCCCAAACCGGATTTCAACTTATTCCAAAACTTATTCTTCTTCGACTTCCTGGTGGTGTTATCCCACCTCTTCTTGCCTGAACTCTGAGAAGAGAACCCTGGTCCTCCTCTGCCTGGGGTCTTAACCCCTGAAGACTGGGTCACTGACTGCTTCACTGTCCCCTCAACTATAGCACTTGCCTCCATTCTTCGAGCCATATCCACCACAGTGTGGAAACTTTCTCTCTCTGCTGACTGAACCAACGAGGAGTACCTGGAATGCAGCTTCATAACATATTTCTTGGCTTTCTTCGTATCTGAATCTAGAGCTTGCCCTGAAAAAGGCAATAGCTCCAAGAATTTATCCGTGAACTCCTCTACACTCATGTGCTCTGACTGCCTCAGTTGCTCAAACTCAATCATTTTCAGTTCTCTAGAACTGTCTGGAAAAGCCCATCCAGCGAACTCATTCGCAAATTCTTCCCACGTCATACCGTCTAGTCTCGGGTCCACATAACACTTGAACCATTCCCGTGCCTTCTTGCACTTTAAAGTGAACCCTGCCATCTGAATGGCCCTACTGTCACTTGCCCCTAGCTCATCAGTTATCGTCTTCACCACTCTCAGATACTCAAAGGGGTCATCCCCTGACTTGTATTTGGGAGCATCTAACTTGAGGTAGTCCGTCATCTTTACCTTGCTCCCATCAACTGAGCTAGGTCTAGGAGGTTGAGCAACTGGGGCTGCTGGTTCTGTAGGTGGTGGAGGTGGAGGTGCAGCATTCCCCGAGGTGGGGTTTGCCGGGTTTGGATAGAAGGGTGAGGGTGGATAAGCTGGGTACTGTGTGTAGGGTGGATAGAAAGGCGGATAAGGCATGTAGGTAGGGTAGGGGTGAAAGCTGGAGTAATCCGATGTACCTCCCATCGGATACCCTAAACCCTGTGGGAAGGGTGGATAATGGGGTGGAAAACCATACCCCGAGGCCTGAACGCCTCCCTGTGACTCCCCTGTCCCTTCTTCCTGCATGCTCACATCCAGGTTCCCATCCCTCCTCTGATCCCCTTCCATAACCTCCCTCACATCTGAAGAACTTCCTCCTCTATCAGTCCCCCTTCTGCTAGCATCAAAAGACCTTCTAGGGTCCCTTGACACTCTTTCTCTGTTGGCTCTACAAGACATTGCCCTAGGCAATGTAGGAGGACGGGCGCTCGTGCCCTCATCCTCAGGTGGCACTCCAGTCAACCGTGCAGATCGACGAGTTCCTCTCATCCTGTTTTCTGAAAACAGTACACAACATACAAACATTAGCATCATATGGTTCATGTGAGCACACATGAACCCTCATCACATACATCACATAGTATATCATATCATTAATGCACATGCATAAAGTCATGGCATTTCACATCATCATGCAAGACAAGACTCAACATCCTATCCTAGTGGACATGACCTTCCTATTGTGCTTGACCTTCTATAACATCTATGAGCCCGACACTCTAGGTCCGACCATATGAACCTAGGGCTCTGATACCATTCTGTAACGCCCCGAAAATCGGACCGTTACCGGCGCTAGGATCCGGGTCGACTTAAGGCCGCCGGGACCCGTAGCAAGCCTGACATGTAACCTGTAAACCTGTTTAATCCCATACATGATCAACAATCATACATAAAAATTTAAAACTTTTCCTCATACGTACTGTCATCAACTAACTCAACCTGTGCATACCCTGAACATATACATAACATAGTCCCTCTGTGGGATCTCATCATGCCTTAAAGGCAAAACAGCCTGTGTTGAGTTAGTTTACATAAACATCATAACATAAGATCATGTATAGACAAAAGGGATTAACAATACATTATGGTCAAGCACAACTCTATCCTCAATAACCTCATTACATAACATTCTGAATATTTTTACATTTCATCAATTGTCATGTCCACATACTAACTATTACATACATAAGACATACTTCAAAACTCTGGCTAACCTTCTGATCTACCCTGTACCTGCACATCTGGGGTTAGGGGAGAGGGGTGAGCTACAAAGCCCAGTGAGCATAATAGTATAAAACATTATATTAAAATTTTATGCTTTCATGGAATGCAACACATCACAACAAATCACATCTCGGATGGTATTGTCACCTATAGTCCTCTACATAGGTCCAACTGTGCCGGGACGTAGAATGGGTCAACCGGTCTTTCCCTTATCATAACATATCATATGGACCAACTGTGCCAGGGACGTAGAATGGGTACAACCTGGACTTTCTCTTACATCGTGCCAGGGACGTAGAATGGGTACAACCTGGACTTCCATACCATAACATGCCATAACATCAATCATATCATATGAGGACTAAAGGATCATCCAATAACCAATCCACATCAACATTAACATCATAAATGCAATGCAACATATTCGTGAATACTAATGCAAGCAACCTATTATATCTCATGGCATTCATGATGCATGGATCATGCTCAAAATTCATATTTCATTTATTTAAAACTTAAGGTTTATTCCACTCACCTCTGGCTAGCTCTGACAAACTCTGTAGCAGCTGGCTCACTGCTGGGGTCCCCGGTTTCTCGGGTCCGAACCTACACAGGTGGACTCCAATGAGGGACCAAACATACATAAACATAACTCTAATATACTCCCCAAAAACCCCCTAAAACATCATGAAACAATCACATAACAACATGCAAGAAATGGCTGGACAGGGCACTTTCGGCGGCAGGTTCGGCGGCCGAAAGTCCCTCCAGAGCCGAAAGTCAGGCAGGTTCAGCGGCACCTTCGGCGGCCGAAACTCCCAGACAAAGACGAAACTCATGCATGTTCGGCGGCACCTTCGGCGGCCGAAAGTCCCAGACAGAGACGAAAGTCTCCCTTCGGGGGCAACTTCGGCAGCCGAAAGGCCTGCCTCACCAGCCATGTTCGGCGGCCGAAAGTGCCTTCGGCTGCCGAACCTGGTTTCTGCCGAAGGGCAGAAACTTGGCTCCCAAATGCATTTTTGCCTCCAAACTCACCGATCATGCATATACCTCAGTTAAAACATGCATACAAGTTCCTAGGGGCCTCAAAACATCAAATACCCCAACTACAACACTTCAAACACACAAAAACAACATACATTGTCCAAGACATCAAGATTAACCCATAACTCCACATATAACCTAACATGCATTTCTACCCATCGGTCTAGCATAAAACTTATTGAAAACACATAAGGAGCTTAAGATCGGCTCTTACCTCTTGAAGATCGAGAGGGAGACGACCTAAACTTGGAGATCCAAGAAGATGAGCTCCTGAGTTCCCAAAGCTCCAAAACTTGTTTCAAAAGTTCAAAACCTTCAATGCAAGCTTAAAACTCAAGAAAAATGGTGGGGATTTGGAGGAAGAACACTAGGTTTGCAAAGGGAAAGTCGGAAGCTTGCTGTGGCCGAAAATGGGAGAAAGCTCGCCCATTTCGGCTAAGTGCCCCTTATATAGTGGCTGGCCAGGCCACGTTCGGGGGCTGAATGTGCCTCCGCATCCATGCAAATGTTCGGCGGCCGAACTTGACTTTCGGCGGCCGAACCTGGGTTTTCCTCCAATGCTATTTTTATGCAAAAACTCATTTAGTTTCATACTTTAAAACATTAAACATGAAAACATTTTTATAAAACATGTCTTTACCCTTCTAGAAGTTCCCGACATCCGAAATTTCACCGGACGGTAGGAATTCCGATACCGGAGTCTAGCCGGGTGTTACACAAACGGTAGGCTCAAAAGTCAAAACTATGATAGTAGGGTTTTGTTGCCATGCTTATGAAATACTTGATATGTAATCTCAAATGTAGATCATATATCGATAGCAGTACTACGAACTCTGTATGTTTATATAGCATGTCATACCCTTAAGCTAACCTCGACTCCTATTAAGTTTACCAGGATCAAGTATCATTAATTCAATATATTAATTATTCAACATAACTGTAAGTCATTTGAAGCTATTTGAAATAATTTTCAAAATACATATATCATATGTCAAGGTTAACAAGATGAGAAACTCAAGGCAAATAGTGCAAAACTTTATCATTTATCATTCCAATATTGCGTCAAGTCAATTCACTTCTTGCATTTTATACCACTAACAAGTAAAGAATGACAAGTTTTACTCAAATCATCATGCACAAATAAGTTTTATTATCAAGTAAGTACGTGCGTAATTCTTACCGATTAAGCAAGCATGTTAATTTTTATGCATTCCAATTTAAGAAAGTTGCATTCTACCTATTTTGCACTAACTTTTCAAGCACTTTAAAGTTATAATTTGACTTAAGTTTCTTCATAATAATGTGTATTTATGTCTTATCTTTCCAACAATGTATAATTCATGCAAATTTGATCACTCTATCTTATGTTATGAATTTTTCTTTACAATCTACTCAATAAGATCTTAATCAGTTCAGTATTGGCACTTGTTTATAGTATTACAATACATATCAGATTTATGTATTTTCATACAAATTCAAGTTTAAGTATCTTCTACAAATTTTTCTATTTACTTCTTAAAATTCATTTGGTATTGGTTTTAACTAATTTTATTGAGTATAGAATTAGTTATGGTATAATTAATATAGTCTATTATGGATGCTCTATCACTATAACTAGTTTAGGTTTACTTATAATTTTATTATCTTACCTATAGATTCAAAATTTAGTCAATCCATGAAAATTTTAGCTCTTTGTCTTAACTTTTATTTGGTATATTTTAGATCTAATTGTAATAATTACACAATGAGTTATGAAACTTCTAACACATGTTGTCCTATTAAAATCTATCCTACTATGTTTGCACTTTTAACTTCCATGTTAAATTTCTTTACTTTAAACTTTTCAAACACTATTTCAACATTCATATTACATATTTATATAATCAAAGCAATATTTTTAGCAAGCAAAAATCAATCTCTAATTTCACATATTAATGAGAAAATCAAAGGAAAACAGAAAAATCATACAAACACCAAACCTTTTGCACAATTCTTTTCAAAAGTTTTAGGTACACATTAGTTTTTTTTTTTTCTTGCCTTTCCCCTTTGATGTACCTTCCTCCTTTTGATATTGTTCTTTACAAAGAATAAGAAAAACATGAGTTTTAATTCATTTAACAACATAAAATTAATTAAAAGTATGGAAGAACATATTTGCCTAACTTAATTTTCAATTTCTATCACTTATCACTTAAGCACCTAAACTTCTCTCCTTCTTTCTTCCTTTTATATGGTTTCTTTGCTGATTATTTAACTTAGAAAAGGATTTGCTTGAATGGAAATTTTTTCTTCATGGAGAAATATGGTGGAAATGGAAGAAAAGAAGACAAAATAATTTTCTTTTTTTTTTTTTTGGTGTAGGTTAGACCATCATAAGGAGAAAGGAGACAACCTTTTTCTTTTATACTTAGTCATGTCTTTCATGTATAGTTAGGTGATACATGGAGCGTTTAGGTGAAAAGGTGAAGAAAATGGAGGATCAAACTTAAAATTTACTTTTAAACTTTTCATATTCACACTTTAACCTACTAAACTTTTTTCCATATTTTAATTTAGTATTTAAACTTTCAATATTCATAAATTGACCTACTAAATTATGCTTTTAGCCTTTAGAAATCTATTTTACCTAGGTAAGCACGTCGAATTTTGACAAGCACCTTAAATGAGCACGTTGGAAAACCCTAAGTACCTTCCAAAAGTGACTTGTTTCTGCCTCGCTGATCACACTGTCTATTTTATTTCTGGATATGTCAGTTTCTTTATTTGAATTTTCTATAATTCAGTTATTAGCAATTTAGAGTTATGCTAGCACCTTTCCAAAATAGCTCGGGGTAAGCTAGCACCCCCTTAATGCCACTTATGCTAATAGTGAAATAGTTTAATCCATATTTAGTGATGTCATTATTTTAATTATGGATTTAAGGATGTTACATAAATATCTATTATTATTATTTGAAAATTTTATTTTTTAAATTATGATAGTAAATTATTGATAGTAAATTATTGAATCCGAATAAATATTAACATTTAAGAATTTCAATCGGACTATTATTTAGTAATAATAATACATTTAATAATTTTAAAATTACCTTTTATTATCATGTAAAGTATTTTAAAAATATAATTATATATTTAATAAGAATTGAAAATCGTTCAAATGATAAATTATAAGTTAATATAAATTATATTAAAACAATTGCATTTATATTGATTTTTATTTTGATAAACAGATGAGATAAGTACATGAATTTAAAATTAAAATTAAAAATATTTTAAAATAATATATTTGGATTTACATTCCTGATTGTCTCTTGAATTATTATTGTATAAGATAAATAAAGCTTTTCTTAATTTAAAAAAAATATATTTTAAAATATTTAAATAAATATTTATTAAAATTAATATTGAAATGTAATAATTTAATCATATATATTTTTCAAATAATATTTTATTGATCTTATGTGGACTCCTTAGGGGCTCCGTAAATTTTTAATTCTTAATCGATTTAGCGCTATAATTATTATATAGTTTATGATATTTATTAGCAATACTTATATTCTTAATCGATTTAGCGCTATAATTATGGACTCCTTATGTGGACTCCTTAGGGGCTCCGTAAATAAGTATTTAGTAATTTAAGATTTTATTTTTAATTATCCGAGTGAGTTTTTTATTTACTGCCCTGCGCCATCTCTTAATTTAGATTATTTTTATATTATTAATTTTAATAAAAATGTAATTTTTAATAAATACTTAAATTTTAAATTTAAATTTAAATTTAAATTATTATGAAAAATATAAGTAATTTAATAATATAAAATTATTAAATAATATCTCGTTCCTTTAATTAGCAATACTTATATTTAGATATTAAAGTAAAAAATTAATATTTATTATAAATAAATATTTAAATTTTGATTATATACATTACTAAAAAAAAATATCAAAATTAAAATAATATTATTGAAATAAATTTAAATTTGATAATATTAAATTATTAAATAAAAATTTTAAATTAAAAAAATGATTGTAGGATAATAGGCGATAATATATAACAATTTAAATTTTTAATGAAAATATTAAAATATTATTATAATTCTAATTATTTAATAAAACGTTTTAATTTATTTATTTTTGAATCAAAAAACGTTTTAATTTATAAAATTGTATATATATATATATATATATATATATATATAGCTTTTAAAATTATTAACAATGATATTTAAAATATCATTTTAAAATAGATGATAATTCAATCAAATTTATAACGTGTTGTTTTAATTATTAATAATATATTTAATTTTAAAACTAAAAATTATAAATTATTAAAGTGATAAATCATAATTTCAAAAACCAACAATTTAATTAAGAACTAATAAAAGTGCAATTTAAATGTAATAAAACTCATTCTCTATTCTTATAGAAAATTATGAAAATTCACTATATTAATTTTAAAATTGAATTTTATAATATTAAAAAAATAAAATAATGTAATATAATATTTATTAAAGATAATTAACATTATCATTCCATTTATTAAAAGATAATAATAAAATATCAAATAATTTAAATATAGATTTATTCAATTTATAAAAATATATTAAATATGAAATTACTAAGATAATATTAAAATATCACATAATAAATTTTAAAATATTTATTATTATTTATACTTAAATTATTATAATTAATTTTTTATTATAATTTAAATTTATAATATATAAAAATAAATAAAATTTATAAATATTATAACGAGTTTAAAAATGTGCAATCCACATTGGATAGTACTATCCAACTAGTAATGTATTAAAAGAGCGAGCAATAGACATGGCACTTTGAAACCTAGAGTTAGCAAAGTTGTTGTAAATTTATGATACCATTGCCAAGGTGCTTAACAGAGCCCTATGAAAATCACTTTAACTTGCAAGCATGTTATGAGTGACCAAGATCTTTGAATCAACATGGCTAATTCATGAAGACAGTTTTCTCTAAATCTCCTTGATGGAAGGCATTTGATACATCAGGTTAAATAACAACCTAATTATTTGTAATGGAAATGAAAAGAAAAAGCTCCTAGTGTAATGGTTGGATCATAGGGTTCCGAAGAAATCTATGTATGATCATTAATTAAAACCTTTTATGACATAAGCTGAGGTTTGTATCGATCAATAGATCTATCTGATCGTAGCTTAATTTGGTAGATCCATCTACAACATGAAATTAGGAGCTCGAGACCATAGAATCAGTTCCTATATTCTAGATTAAAAAAGAACTTTTATCTCGATTATCATAGCATCCCACCATTTCAAATTAACAAAAGCTTTAGAATAGTAAGCAGGTAAAAAAGTGTGACACGGAGTAATTAATTTTAGATTTTACGGCAGATTTCTATCGGATCTTTTAGATTTTACAGTAGGTTTCGACCGGATCTAATTTTTGCTGTCGACATTCAACGGAGACCTACGATAACTTTTCGGAAAAGAGCTTTTATCTCGATTAGGAGCTTGAAACCATAGAATCAGTTCCTATATTCTAGATTAAAAAAGAGCTTTTATCTCGATTATCATAGCATCCCACCATTTCAAATTAAGAAGAGCTTTAGAATAGTAAGCAGGTAAAACAGTGTGACACGAAGCAATTAACTTTAGATTTTACGGCAGATTTCGACCAGATCTAATTTTTGCTGTCGACGTTCGATGGAGACCCACGATAACTTTTCGGAAAAAAAATTTCAAGACATATGACTTTCAAAAGTGTGACGAGGGATTACACTGTTTAGGAGTTAATTTTGCATTTTAATTATTTTTTGAATATTTTTATAATTTTGTATATTAAGATTTTTTCTATTATAAATAGTCTTTTCTTGGTTATTTGGAACTCACTTTTCAATTTTCGAAGAATTTCAATAAGACTTTTCGACTTTTAGTATATCGTTTCCTTTATATCGTATTAGCCAAATAATATTGGTTAAAACTCTTGCTGTAGTCTAATCAATCCTTTATCTAAGTGGCAGATAATAAGTCGTAATATATAATTTTAGTTTTAAGCTCCCTCTCTTTGAACACATCAACATAGGGTGTGTGTTTATTATCGAAGATGCCTATTGAGGAGGTTATGGTGAAGTACCCTTGTAATACCCGGCTAGACTCCGGTATCGGAATTCCTACCGTCCGGTGGAATTTCGGATGTCGGAAGCCTCTAGTAGAATAGAAACATGTTTTCATAAAATGTTTTAAGGTATTTCATGGTTTTAAGTAAAATGGAAATGAGTTTTTGTATTAAAACAACCTTGGAGGAAAACTCAGGTTCGGCCATGCATGCCTTCGGGAGCGCCTTTAGGCCCCCGAAAGCACAAGTGAGGGAAGTCCAGGTTCGGCCGCCGAACCTCAAGTTCGGCCGCCGAACATGGCATGCATGCGGAGGCACATTCGGCCCCCGAACGTGGCCTGGCCAGCCACTATAAAGGGTCCCTTAGCCGAAAACGGGCGAGCTTTTTCCCATTTTCGGCCAAGGTGAGCTTTCCACCGCCCCTCATCGATCTTTGATGTTTTTCCTATAGATCTTTCAAGTTTTTCATTTGTTTTAACTTCGTTTTGAAGATTTGAGCTTTTGAGCAAAGTTTGGGAGCTTTGAGGTTCAAGAACTCAAATCTCTCCCAACTCCAAGTTTGGTTGCCTCTACTCTCGATCTTCAAGAGGTAAGAGTCGATCTCTAGCTTACATTATGTTTTAAGTAAGTTTTATGAAGTTCATGGGGGTAGAATGCATGTTTAGGTCATAGTTATGTTTATGGGTTTTTGGTGTGATTTTTGAACAATGTGGCTTGTAATGTGTGTTTGATGTGTTGTAGTTGGGGCTTAAGGTAGTTTGAGACCCCTAGGAGCTTGAATGCATGTTTTGGTTGAGCTAAATGCATGTTGGTTTGAGTTTGGAGGCAATTGTGCATGTTTGAACCGAGTTTCTGCCCTTTGGGAGAAACCAGGTTCGGCAGCCGAAGGGACTTTCGGCCGCTGAACCCTCTTGTGGAGGCAGCCTTCGGCTGCCGAAGCTTGCCCCCGAAAGGAGACTTTCGTCTCTGTCTGGGAGTTTCGGCCGCCAAAAGTGCCGCCGAACATGCATGAGTTTCGCCTCTGTCTGGGAGTTTTAGCCGCCGAAGGTGCCGCCGAACCTGCCTGACTTTCGGCTCTGGAGGGACTTTCGGCCGCCGAACCTGCCGCCGAAAGTGCCCTGTTCAGCCTTTTCTTGCATGTTTTTCTATGATTGTTTCATGATGTTTTAGGGGGTTTTTTTGGGGAATAGTTTAGAGTTATGTTCATGTATGTTTGGTCCCTCATTTGAGTCCACCTGTGTAGGTTCGGACCCGAGGAACCGAGGACCCCAGCAGTGAGTCTGTTGCCCCAGTGTCTGGTCGGAGCTACCCAGAGGTGAGTAGAACAACCTATTATGTTTTAAAGCAAATAATGTACTTTTTAGCATGCTTCATGCATCATGAATGCCATGTGATGAATTAGGTTGCTTGCATTAGAATTCACGAATATGTTGCATTGCATATGTTAAATGTTGATGTGGATGAATGTTGGATGATCCATAGCCCTCGATCTATGATATGACGATGTGATATGTACGGTATGGAATGTAAGACTAGTGGGACCCATTCTACGTTCGCTGGCACTATGTAAGGGAAAGACCAGGACCCATTCTACATTCTGGCACAGTTGGACACTGTTATGTTATGATATGTAAGGGAAAGACCAGGACCCATTCTACGTTCTGGCACAGTTGGACTATGTAGAGGGCTATTGGTGACAAATTCATCCTTAATGTGATTAGCTGTGATGTGATGCATTCCATGATCCATATGATTTAAATGTTTTTATTATTATGCTTACTGGGCTCTAGTAGCTCACCCCTCTCCCATTTCCCCAGGATTGCAGGTACAGGGTAGACCAGGAGGTTTACAAGAGTAATGAAGTCTGATTTATGTAATAGATAGTGTGGACATAATAAATGTATTAATGTTATGTAAAAGTACAGTTTCAGTCATGTAATGATATTGAGGATTAGATATTGTGCTTGACATTGTGTATGAGGTATCCCTTTTATTACATGATAAAAAATGTTTTATAATGTTCATGAAAGCCAACTCATCTCATGTTGTATCGCCCGTTGGGGCATTGATGAGATCCCACAGAGGGATCACTATTATGATCATGACTATGTAAATGTATGTTCAGGTTGAGTTGGATGTTTGAAGGAAAAGTTTTAAAATTTTTATGTATGTTGTTGATCATGTATGGGATTATACAGGTTTACAGGTTATATGTCAGGCTTGCTACGGGTCCCGGCGGCCTTAAGCCGATCTGGATCCTAGCGCCTGTAGCGGTCCGATTTTCGGGTCGTTACAACCCTCGTGTGATTGGATAAGATAAGCATGAATATTAACAATTAAAGGAAGGCCTATAGTGATGGGGTTGGTGATTGAGGTAATATAGACTCGTGATGAAAGGAGGATACATCCCTAACAAGGTATAATATTGAAGTGATAAGTGGAGGATCAAGAATGCCATCTAGTGGTGGAAGTGTTTGCCTAGGAATATGACGATATGTTTATAACATGCATAGTGTAGTAGGATCGAGTGCAAAAGGAAACATTGGTAGAGGATATAGATCCTGTAAACTAGTATAAGTCCAAATGCAACCATGTAATCAAGATGTAGAGAAAGCCTTCTCATTATTGGAAAATTTATTCAAAAAATAAAATATAACGTAAGATGCAGATCTTTTTATATTATTATTTAAATATTTATAATCGTTATTAACTTTACTATAGCCTAAAAAGGTACAAGTTGTATACCAAGGATCCAATTTAGTTTTATCATAATGTTTTAATAAGAGGTAACAAATGAACCAAAATCCATTAACTCATTATAATTAGCTTCATTTTAAGTAAAACCTCAAATGATATTGATGGTTGCATACGAACTAAGGAAGTCTATTTTTAACATAAATTGTTGTTTGAAAAGCATAAGGCTAAAACTGACATGGGACAAAAGAATGACATAGAGGGCTCTCAAGATTTGATTATATTCTATGTTAGTACTTAGACAACTATTCTATTCAGGTATATGTAGTATGAAATTTGTTGCAGTATTTGATAAAAAATTAATTAGACTCCGTTAAGAGTTTTAACTAATATCGTTTGATTAAGACGATATAAGATAAAAGATAGGCCGAAATACGAACGGTCTTATTGAAATTCTTCAATTATTGAAAAGCATGTTTCTAATAGTTAAGCGAAACTATTTATAATAGGAAAAAAAATTCTAATATGAAAAATTATAAAAATATCCAAAAAATTAATTAAAATATAAAATTGACCCCTAAACGATTGAATTTCTATATCGAACTTTGTGACAGGTCTGCATCTCTTGTTATACTTTTGAAAGTCGTGTGTCTCGAATTTTTTTCCCGAAAAGTTATCGTGGATCTTCATCGAATTTCCGTATTACTATTCTGTTATCTCAAAAATATTTGGCAAGGGCTTAAAATCCCCTTTCCAATCAGTTTGAGAATATTTGACAGGCAACTGAAAGTATTTTACACAATATTATAAAATTTAATAGATGTATTGAACACACACATATATTTTATATTAAAACTAAGTGTACAATTAGAGCAGTATTTAAATAGTACCTAATTTCCATTTCAAAAAAAAAAAAAAAAAAACCCAATTTAGTATGGAAATTCACGTAACCGCCCTTCCTTATATTGTTTCCTTGGAAGCTTTTTCAGTCCTTTTTATCTTTCCTCAGTTGTACTTATTTGTTGCTGTCAAAAGCAATTAAATGGTGCAACGTCGTCCCTATGTGTTCTATTCTCAACTGTTAGTCCCCGTACGAAGATATCATCTTGTAACATGATACCATGTTGCATGAGCACTTGTGATTTTTTATCAATTTATTCAAGCAATGCGATATTGTCCTTTATATGTTCCATTTACAGTTGTTGGCTCCCTTTGCAAAACATTGTCGTCTTATAATGAAGCGTAACATCGCACCACCATTTTATCTTATTTTTATCATGCTTAACATTGTGTTTCATTTGTGTTAATTAATAAAATTTCTATAGTTATAACAAATGGAGCTTCATTTGATCTTTTACATTATCATAAACATTAATAATAGTTATAATTCATGCATATGTTGTCCATGCATTCTCATAGAGCTGTGTCCTTTCAATGATAAGTCATTGATGCTATTGAATTTATTAGATTAGATTTTAAACTACACCTGTTAATTATTTTTCTAGATCATGATTAGTAGTGTTAAATAGATTTGATGGTTATCAACTCATTTATTACCACTGATAACTTTTTTTTTTTTTCATTTTTTATCTCTTATGTAGCTATGCTTCGAGCGTCCTGTTGTCATCTTAAATATATCCCTTCACTAAATAGGTTGCTAGATTTGGAAAGATCTTGCTGTCTCTCTAAGATTTTTTGACACACAATAATCTTTGATCTTAATTTTGGCTATAAGTGAAAAAGAAAATTTGTTATTTATATTTTCAGACTTTGTTGTGGTATATTTCTATCATCTTTTTCTACTAAATGTGATGTTTTAATTGTGTGCAGCTTATTGATTTCTTTTTTGTTTAATTTTTCGCTGGTTATGTATTGTTTTATCGAGCTTATTGTGTTCTTATTGGTGTTTTTATCGGCTTTTAAAAATTTTACTTTTTATCTTTAGGTCGTATATTACATTTATTTTGCATTTTTTATTGTTTATTATTTTTTATTATATGGTGTTGAGCTTGACACTTTTTTTAGCTTAGAGAAATAGATACGAGCACACAGAGGTCAATAATATTAAGATATGGAATCTAAGATATGGAATCTAATAATATATTGTGGAATGTACACTAAAAATATCAGAATTTCCGTTACTAATCATTAAAAATCCGTTACTAAAAATATTTTGTAACGGATTTGTAATGGACATTTACCATTACAGCAAACACCATTGCTAATGCATTAGTAACAGAATTTATAACAAAGTATCCGTTACTAAATTTGATTCTTTTTATTTAGTTTTAGTAACAGATTTCTTTAGTAATAGATATTTTCGTTACAGAAATCCGTTACTAATTTTGAAAGAACAATAACAGTTTTTTCTGTTACTAATTCGTTACTATTTTTAATAGATCAATAATAGTTTTATCTGTTACTAATTCGTTACTATTTATAAAATTATAAAAAAAAATATTATAAATTATATACTCTAACCAAATAATTTAATATGTAAATATACTAAACTATTATAACTCATCTCAATAACAAATATGAAAACCAATGTCATACCTATCATAAACGAACTCAAATCCAATATCATATATAATATAAATCAAATCAAACATATATCCAAATATTAAGTTGAGCAATTTTAAACTAAAAAAATTAACAAATTATTTATTATCTTAGTACATATGGGTAATGAAAAAAGAAACTACAAATGTATAGTGTCCTCATCCTCGTCCTCATCATTAGCTTCATCTTCTTAATCAGGAGGTGTGCAAAAGTTCTCTTACCAATAGTAGGAGCTGAAGGCTAGTTACCTTGCCTTTGACTCATGAGCTACATAAGTAAATCATTCACCTGTGAAAACTCAGAGGTAATCCGTATGTTTTGCTCACACAATACTTATTCATTATCCTCACACTCCTGTAGCTTGCATCTGAGATCTGCCATTTCATCATGAAGATCCTGATTTTGCTGAGGTGATGTGAAGGATGAACTAGCTGAATACTTGTTTGGGAAGAAAACTGAAGCCGGTTGTAACGACCCGAAAATCGGACAGCTACCGGCGCTAGGATCCAGGTCGGCTTAAGGCCGCCGAGACCCGTAGCAAGCCTAACATACATCCTGAAAACCTGTTTAATCCCATACATGATCAACAACATACATAAAAATTTAAAACTTTTCCTTCAAACATCCAACTCAACCTGAACATACATGTACATAGTCATGATCATATCGTGATCCCTCTGTGGGATCTCATCAATGCCCCAACGGGCGATACAACATGAGATGAGTTGGCTTTCATGAACATTATAAAACATTTTTGATCATGTAATAAAAGGGATACCTCATACACAATGTCAAGCACAATATCTAATCCTCAATATCAATACATGGCTGAAACTATACTTTTACATAACGTTAATACATTTATCATGTCCACACTATCTATTACATAAACCATACTTCATTACTCTTGTAAACCTCCTGGTCTACCCTGTACCTGCAAACCTGGGGAAATGGGAGAGGGGTGAGCTACGAGAGCCCAGTGAGCAGAAAATAAAAACATTTAAATCATATGGATCATGGAATGCATCACATCACAGCTAATCACATCAAGGATGAATTTGTCACCAATAGCCCTCTACATGGTCCAACTGTGCCAGAACGTAGAATGGGTCCTGGTCTTTCCCTTACATAACATATCATAACATAACAGTGTCCAACTGTGCCAGAACGTAGAATGGGTCCTGGTCTTTCCCTTACATAGTGCCAGCGAACGTAGAATGGGTCCCACTGGTCTTACTTTCCGTACCGTACATATCACATCGTCATATCATAGATCGAGGACTATGGATCATCCAACATTCATCCACAATCAACAACAGTAAAGTATGCAATGCAACATATTCGTGAATTCTAATGCAAACAACCTAAATCATCACATGGCATTCATGATGCATGAACATGCTCAAAACTTTACAATTGATTTACTTTAAAACGTAAAAGTTTATTCTACTCACCTCTGGATAGCTCTGACCAGAAACTGGAGCAGCTGACTCACTGCTGGGGTCCTCGGTTCCTCGGGTCCGAACCTACACAGGTGGACTCAAATGAGGGACCAAACAACTAGAACATAACTCTAAAACATCCCCCAAAAACTCTCTAAAACTCCTCAAAACATCCATGCAAAAACATGCAAAGGAAGGCTGGACAGGGCACTTTCGGCGGCAGGTTCGGCGGCCGAAAGTCCCTCCAGAGCCGAAAGTCAGGCAGGTTCGGCGGCACCTTCGGCGGCCGAAACTCCTAGACAGAGACGAAACTCATGCATGTTCGGCAGCACTTTCGGCGGCCGAAACTCCCAGACAGAGACGAAAGTCCTCTTTCGGGGGCAGGCTTCGGCAGCCGAAAGGCTTGCCTCCCAGGCAGGTTCGGCGGCCGAAAGTCCTTCGGCTGCCGAACCTGGTTTCTGCCAAAGGGCAGAAACTTGGTTCCTCATGCACATTTGCCTCCCAAAACCATCCAAACATGCATTTCTCCTAATCTACAACATACATACCCAAGCATGCAAGTTCTTAGGGGCATCAAACTACTTTAGACCCCATCTACAACACGTCAAGCAACTCACATTATTCAAAAATCATACCAAAAACCCATAAACACAACTATGACATAACATGCATTTTCTACCCCCATGAACTTCATAAAACTTACTTAAAACATAATGTAAGCTAGAGATCGACTCTTACCTCTTGAAGATCGAGAGTAGAGGCGACCAAACTTGGAGTTGGGAGAGATTTGAGTTCTTGAACTTCAAAGCTCCAAAACTTTGCTCAAAAGCTCAAATCTTCAAAACGAAGTTAAAACAAGTGAAAAACTTGAAAGATCTAGAGGAAAAACATCAAAGATCGGTGAGGGGCGGCAGAAAGCTCACCTTGGCCGAAAATGGGGAAAAGCTCGCCCGTTTTCGGCTAAGGGACCCTTTTATAGTGGCTGGCCAGGCCACGTTCGGGGGCCGAATGTGCCTCCGCATGCATGCCATGTTCGGCGGCCAAACTTGAGGTTCGGCGGCCGAACCTGGACTTTCCTCACTTATACTTTCGGGGGCCTAAAGACGCTCCCGAAGGCATACATGTTCGGCGGCCGAACTTGAGGTTCGGCGGCCGAACCTGAGTTTTCCTCCAAGGTTGTTTTTATGCAAAAACTCATTTTCATTTTACTTAAAACCATGAAATACCTTAAAACATTTTATGAAAACATGATTCTACCCTACTAGAGGCTTCCGACATCCGAGATTCCACCGGACGGTAGGAATTCCGATACCGGAGTCTAGCCGGGTATTACATTCTCCCCCCCTTAAGAACATTCGTCCCCGAATGTTCCTCAACTAGCACATATCATGGCATACAACATAACATACATACATAGCACATAAACACATAGAGATCTAACCTTAAAAGAGATGAGGGTACTGCTGGAGCATGGACTCCCGTGTCTCCCAAGTGCATTCCTCCAAATTGTGGTGGTTCCACAGGACTTTCACCATCGGGATTTCCTTGTTTCTTAGCTTTCTGATCTGGGTGTCTATGATCCGTACTGGCTATTCAACATAGGTGAGATCCTCTTGGATCTCCACATCAGGCTCACTAAGAACCTTGCTCGGATCTGACACAAACTTCCTCAACATTGAAACATGGAAAATCGGATGGATTCTTTCCATTGAAGCAGGTAAATCCAGCTTGTACGACACATTCCCAATCTTTTGCAAGATTTCAAAGGGTCCAATGTATCATGGGGCTGGTTTACCTTTCTTCCTGAAGCGAACCACTCCTTTCATAGGAGACACCTTGAGCAATACCAGATCCCCCTCCTGAAACTCAACCTGCCTTTTGCGGATGTCTGCATAACTCTTCTGTCTGCTTACAGCAGTCTTGATCCTTTCTCTGATTATGGGTACTACCCTGCTGGTAATCTCTACTAGCTCAGGCCCTGCCAAGGCCTTTTCTCCAACTTCTTCCCAGCAAACAGGTGATCTGCACTTCCTTCCATATAAAGCTTCATATGGAGCCATCCCGATGCTAGCATGATGGCTGTTATTGTAGGCAAACTCCACCAAAGGTAGATGCTGCCTCTAAGAACCGCCAAAGTCCAGCACACACATTCTGAGCATATCCTCTATGGTCTGGATGGTCCTTTCTGACTGTCCGTCCGTCTGTGGATGGAAAGCAGTGCTGAAATCCAACCTGGTACCCATGGCGTTCTGCAGACTCCGCCAAAATCTGGAGGTGAACTGGGGCCCTCTATCTGACACTATCGAAACAGGAACCCCATGCAGTCTGACTATCTCATCAACATACACCTGCGCCAACTTGTCCACAGAATAGCCACTCCTGACAGGGATGAAGTGAGCAGATTTGGTGAGTATGTCCACAATCACCCATATGGAGTCCAATCTGTTGGACGTCGCCGGTAACCCCACTACGAAGTCCATAGCTATATTTTCCCATTTCCATTCTGGAATAGGTAGCGGGTTAAGCATTCCAGCCGGCTTCTGATGTTCCAGCTTCACCCTCTGACACACTTCGCAGGCTGACACAAACTGTGCCACTTCTTTCTTCATAGCTAGCCACCAATAAACCTTCTTTAGATTTTGATACATCTTGGTGGCTCCGGGGTGAATGTTGTATCTTGCATTATGAGCCTCCCTCATAATGTCTCCTTTTAGCCCTACGTCATCTGGTACACATAGTATGCTCCCATAGCGGAGGATCCCCTTGCTGTCGAATCTGAACTCACTATCATTGCCTGACTGAACAGTCCTGGCAATCTTTACTAACTCCGGGTCCTCATGCTGTTTCTGAGCCACCTGCTCTAGAAACATGGGTGCCACTCTCATCTGGGCCACCAAGGCACCTGTACCAGACAACTCCATCTGTAGACCTTCCTCAATGAGCTTGTAAAACTCCTTCACCACTAGCCTCCTCTCTGCCGATATGTGGGATAAACTGCCGAGTGATTTCCGGCTTAAGGCGTCTGCCACAACGTTCGCCTTACCCGGATGGTACTGAATCTTGCAATCATAGTCACTCAGCAGCTCCACCCATCTCCTCTGTCTCAAATTCAAATCTCTTTGACTCAGGATGTACTGCAGGCTTTTATGATCTGTAAAGATCTCACATTTAACCCCATAGAGGTAGTGCCTCCACATCTTGAGTGCAAAGATTACTGCTGCCATCTCCAGGTCATGTGTGGGGTAATTCAACTCATGCTTCTTCAGCTGCCTAGAAGCATAAGCGATCACCCTCTCATTCTGCATTAGTACACAACCCAGTCCCACACGGGACGCATCACAAAAGACTGTAAAGTCCTCATCACTAGATGGCAGAGCTAAAACTGGTGCTGAAGTCAACCTCTTCTTAAGCTCTTCAAAACTCTCTTCGCACTGGTCGGTCCACACAAACTTCTGATTCTTCCTGGTCAGTCTAGTCAGAGGAGCTGCAATCTTTGAGAAGTCCTGAACGAACCCCCTGTAGTAACCTGCCAAACCCAAGAAACTTCTAATCTCTGTCACTGAAGTGGGTCTAGGCCAGTTAGCCACAGTTTCTGTCTTCTTGGGGTCTACCTCTATCCCATTCTCTGACACTACATGCCCCAAGAACGAAATGCTCCTCAGCCAGAATTCACACTTAGAGAACTTGGCATACAAGCCATGTTCCCTCAAAGTCTGCAGAACCAACCTCAGATGATGGGCATGCTCCTCTGCATTCCTAGAATACACTAAGATATCATCTATGAAGACAATAACAAAGTGATCCAGGTATTGGCTAAATACTCTGTTCATGAGATCCATGAATGCTGCAGGGGCGTTGGTTAACCCGAACGGCATTACAAGGAACTCAAAATGCCCATATCTGGTCCTGAAAGCTGTCTTCGGCACATCTTCATCCCTTATCCTTAGCTGATGGTACCCCGATCTCAGATCTATTTTGGAGAAACAACCCGCCCCTGATAGCTGGTCGAATAGATCATCGATCCTAGGCAGAGGGTACTTATTTTTGGTAGTGACTTTGTTCAACTGCCTGTAGTCGATACAAAGTCTAAGGGATCCATCCTTCTTTCTCACAAACAAGACTGGAGCACCCCAAGGTGAGGTACTCTGTCGGATGAAGCCCTCCTCTACCAGCTCTTGCAACTGTTCTTTCAACTCCTTCAACTCGGCTGGGGCCATCCTGTAGGGAGGGATAGAGATCGGTCTAGTTCCAGGCACCAACTCTATCTCGAACTCTATCTCCCTAGCAGGTGGTAAACCTGGAAGCTCGTCTGGAAAGACATCCTGAAACTCTCTGACAACTGGCACCGAGGCTGGCTCCCTGACTTGACTACTAAGCTCTCTCACATGAGCTAAGTACCCCTGACATCCCTTCCTAAGCAACCTACGAGCCTGAAGAGCTGATATCAGACCTCTAGGTGTACCCCTTTTGTCTCCTCTGAAGACGACCTCTGACCCGTCCTGATCTCTGAACTTGACTACCTTGTCTCTGCAGTCCAAGGTAGCACCATGGGTAGATAGCCAATCCATCCCTAGAATGACGTCAAAGTCTGTCAAATCTAGAACCACAAGGTCGGCGGAGAGGCATCTTCCCTCAACAAAAACTGGACTGTACTGGCAGACTGACACTGCCACTGACGGGTCACACTTGGGTCCACTGACCCATAGGGGACACTCTAACCCAGAGACTATCAGACCCAACCTCTCGACGGCTCTCGGAGCAATAAATGAATGAGATGCACCCGGGTCCATTAATGCATACACATCGGAACACCCAATGACGAGATTACCTGACACCACGGTGTTGGATGTGTTAGCCTCCTGCTGAGTCATGGTGAAGATCCTGGCTGGAGCTGATGGACCTTCACCTCGGGAACCAGAAGAAGAGGCTGCCCCTCTCCCTCTACCTCTGCCACTGCCCTGAGTTGTGGCTGGAGCTGCTGGCTGTGCCACACTACCGGAGGCTGTCTGCTGGGGCTGGCCCATAAAAGGTGCTCTAGGACACTCCCGAGCCATGTGTCCCTCCTGTCCACATCTGAAACATGTATTAGTCCCAGCTCGACACACTCCCCTGTGCGGCCTTCCACATCTCTGGCATTCTGTACCATCTGAGCCTGAGCTCGAGCCACCGCCAAAACCCAGACCGGACTTCAACTTGTTCCAAAACTTATTCTTCTTCGGCTTCTTGGTGGTGTTATCCCACCTCTTCTTACTTGAGCTCTGAGAAGAGAGACCTGGCCCTCCTCTGCCTAGGGTCTTAACCCCTGAAGACTGGGTCTCTGACTGCTTCACTGACCCCTCAACTATGGCACTCGCCTCCATCCTTCGAGCCATATCCACCACAGTGTGGAAACTTTCCCTCTCAACTGACTGAATCAACGAGGAGTACCTAGAATGCAACTTCATAACATATCTCTTGGCTTTCTTCGTATCTGTATCTAGAGCTTGCCCTGAAAAAGGCAATAGCTCCAAGAATTTATCCGTGAACTCCTCTACACTCATGTGCTCTGTCTGCCGCAGTTGCTCAAACTCAATCATTTTCAGTTCTCTGGAACTGTCTGGAAAAGCCCATCCAGCAAACTCATTCGCAAATTCCTCCCATGTCATGCCGTCTAGTCTCAGGTCCACATAACACTTGAACCATTCCTGTGCCTTTTTGCACTTTAAGGTGAACCCTGCCATCTGAATGGCCCTGCTGTCATCTGCCCCTAGCTCATCAGTTATTGTCTTCACTACTCTCAGGTACTCAAAGGGATCATCCCCTGACTTGTATTTGGGAGCATCCAGCTTAAGGTAATCTGTCATCTTTACTTTGCTCCCACCGACTGAGCTAGGTCTGGAAGGTTGAGTAACTGGGGCTGTTGGTTCTGTAGGTGGTGGAGGTGGGGGTGCAGCATTCCCCGAAGTGGGGTTTGCCGGGTTTGGATAGAAGGGTGAGGGTGGATAAGCTGGGTACTGTGTGTAGGGTGGATAGAAAGGTGGATAAGGCATGTAGGTAGGGTAGGGGTTAAAGCTGGGATAATCCGATGTGCCTCCCATCGGATACCCTGAACCCTGTGGAAAGGGTGGGTAATGGGGTGGAAAACCATACCCCGAGGCCTGAACGCCTCCCTGAGATTCCCCTGTCCCTTCTTCCTCCATGCTCACATCCAGGTTCCCATCCCTCCTCTGATCCTCTTCCATAACCTCCCTCACATCTGAAGAACTTCCTCCTCTATCAGTCCCCCTTCTACTGGCGTCAAAAGACCTTCTAGGGTCCCTTGACACTCTTTCTCTGTTGGCTCTACAAGACATTGCCCTAGGCAATGTAGGAGGACGGGCGCTCGTGCCCTCATCCTCAGGTGGTACTCCAGTCAATCTTGCCGATCGACGGGTTCCTCTCATCCTGTTTTCTGAAAAACAGTACACATCACAAAAACATTAGCATCAAATGGTTCATGTGGGCACACATGAACCCTCATCACATATACATCATTTATATCATAGCATCAATGCACATGTATATAATCATGGCATTACACATCATCATACAAGACAGGACTCCACATCCTATCCTAGTGGACATGATCTTTCCTATTGTGCTTGACTTTCTAGAACATCTATGAGCCCGACACTCTAGGTCCGATCCTATGAACCTAGGGCTCTGATACCATTCTGTAACGAGCCGAAAATCGGACCGCTACCGGCGCTAGGATCCAGGTCGGCTTAAGGCCGCCGAGACCCGTAGCAAGCCTAACATACATCCTGAAAACCTGTTTAATCCCATACATGATCAACAACATACATAAAAATTTAAAACTTTTCCTTCAAACATCCAACTCAACCTGAACATACATGTACATAGTCATGATCATAATCGTGATCCCTCTGTGGGATCTCATCAATGCCCCAACGGGCGATACAACATGAGATGAGTTGGCTTTCATGAACATTATAAAACATTTTTGATCATGTAATAAAAGGGATACCTCATACACAATGTCAAGCACAATATCTAATCCTCAATATCAATACATGGCTGAAACTATACTTTTACATAACGTTAATACATTTATCATGTCCACACTATCTATTACATAAACCATACTTCATTATTCTTGTAAACCTCTTGGTCTACCCTGTACCTGCAAACCTGGGGAAATGGGAGAGGGGTGAGCTACGAGAGCCCAGTGAGCAGAAAATAAAAACATTTAAATCATATGGATCATGGAATGCATCACATCACAGCTAATCACATCAAGGATGAATTTGTCACCAATAGCCCTCTACATGGTCCAACTGTGCCAGAACGTAGAATGGGTCCTGGTCTTTCCCTTACATAGTGCCAGCGAATGTAGAATGGGTCCCACTGGTCTTACTTTCCGTACCGTACATATCACATCGTCAAATCATAGATCGAGGACTATGGATCATCCAACATTCATCCACAATCAACAACAGTAAAGTATGCAATGCAACATATTCGTGAATTCTAATGCAAACAACCTAAATCATCACATGGCATTCATGATGCATGAACATGCTCAAAACTTTACAATTGATTTACTTTAAAACGTAAAAGTTTATTCTACTCACCTCTGGATAGCTCTGACCAGACACTGGAGCAGCTGACTCACTGCTGGGGTCCTCGGTTCCTTGGGTCCGAACCTACACAGGTGGACTCAAATGAGGGACCAAACAACTAGAACATAACTCTAAAACATCCCCCAAAAACTCTCTAAAAGTCCTCAAAACATCCATGCAAAAACATGCAAAGGAAGGCTGGACAGGGCACTTTCGGCGGCAGGTTCGGCGGCCGAAAGTCCCTCCAGAGCCGAAAGTCAGGCAGGTTCGGCGGCACCTTCGGCGGCCGAAACTCCCAGACAAAGACGAAACTCATGCATGTTCGGCAGCACTTTCGGCGGCCGAAACTCCCAGACAGAGACGAAAGTCCTCTTTCGGGGGCAGGCTTCGGCAGCCGAAAGGCTTGCCTCCCAGGCAGGTTCGGCGGCCAAAAGTCCTTCGGCTGCCGAACCTGGTTTCTGCCAAAGGGCAGAAACTTGGTTCCTCATGCACATTTGCCTCCCAAAACCATCCAAACATGCATTTCTCCTAATCTACAACATACATACCCAAGCATGCAAGTTCTTAGGGGCATCAAACTACTTTAGACCCCATCTACAACACGTCAAGCAACTCACATTATTCAAAAATCATACCAAAAACCCATAAACACAACTATGACATAACATGCATTTTCTACCCCTATGAACTTCATAAAACTTACTTAAAACATAATGTAAGCTAGAGATCGACTCTTACCTCTTGAAGATCGAGAGTAGAGGCGACCAAACTTGGAGTTGGGAGAGATTTGAGTTCTTGAACTTCAAAGCTCCAAAACTTTGCTCAAAAGCTCAAATCTTCAAAACGAAGTTAAAACAAGTGAAAAACTTGAAAGATCTAGAGGAAAAACATCAAAGATCGGTGAGGGGCGGCGGAAAGCTCACCTTGGCCGAAAATGGGGAAAAGCTCGCCCGTTTTCGGCTAAGGGACCCTTTTATAGTGGCTGGCCAGGCCACGTTCGGGGGCCGAATGTGCCTCCGCATGCATGCCATGTTCGGCGGCCAAACTTGAGGTTCGGCGGCCGAACCTGGACTTTCCTCACTTATACTTTCGGGGGCCTAAAGATGCTCCCGAAGGCATGCATGTTCGGCGGCCGAACTTGAGGTTCGGCGGCCGAACCTGAGTTTTCCTCCAAGGTTGTTTTTATGCAAAAACTCATTTCCATTTTACTTAAAACCATGAAATACCTTAAAACATTTTATGAAAACATGATTCTACCCTACTAGAGGCTTCCGACATCCAAGATTCCACCGGACGGTAGGAATTCCGATACCGGAGTCTAGCCGGGTATTACACCGGTGATCCAAAACCATACACCCTTCTTTTTTTCTCTCCACCCACTGCCTCAAAGTATAACTGAGCCTCATCAATGCGAGATGCCTCAGTACTGTCATTATCTGTATGTGATGCTTACTCTTTTAAAGTTAGAAAGCGGTCCTTCAAAAAAAAAAGAAAACCATGTAATATAATAGTATAAACTATAAATCAAATAATTTATTTAACTTCTCACATGAATGGTTTTTGAGCGTGCATCAACAAACTCTGAGGTACCCTTCTTCTTATGAGTAGCCTCAAATAACTCATAAGGTAGAAGATCTATGTCTAGTCTTTCGCGTTGCAAGTTAAACATAAATAGTAATAACATCCTTGAATATAAATTCACAATAAATTGGATAAAATTTAAAGCATTTGAAAAAATTTAAATGAAAATGAATATTACATACCATCTGTTGTTGATGCCTATACTGAGATATGGATACAGGCAGTTGAAAAAGGTCACTACCAAGAATAAGTACCCGTTGCCAAGGATCGACGATCTATTCGACCAGCTAGCAGGAGCAGGTTGTTTCTCCAAAATAGATCTGAGATCGGGGTATCATCAGCTGAGGATAAGAGAAGAAGATGTGCCGAAGACAGCATTTAGGACCAGATATGGGCACTATGAGTTCCTTGTGATGCCGTTCGGGTTAACCAATGCCCCTGCAGCATTCATGGATCTCATTAACAGAGTATTTAGCCAGTACCTGGATCACTTTGTTATTGTCTTCATAGACGATATCTTAGTGTATTCATTAGTGATAAATAATGAACAATAAAATTAATCACATGCACAATAAAATTTGTATTACCTTAAATTCTTGCCAGTAGAATTCTTTAACCTCTTATGATACATTTTTTCAATAAAAGCCATTTGCTACTAACTTTCCCTTGAAGATCAAGGTAATCCACCTAGCAATTTGATCAAAAAGCTGCATGTTGTAAAAGAATAATTGATAAAATAATTCTTTTGAAATGAGCAGAGAAATTAAATGCATATTTAAAAATACTTATAAATTTTACTCACATTGAGTTTACTAATGAAATATGTGGTCTGCATCTCCACAACTATCAGAAGCAGATGCAGATGCAGATGCAGCCGTCGATGCAATAGGTGGCAAACCTATGGGAGCTGAGGTAGTAGCAGATGTGTGCACTGAACCAGGAGTGGATGATGCAGCACCCTGTGTGCATTTATCTCCCTGGTCTGGTCTAGGAACCAAAGCAGTGTGCTGTACTAAATCTTGTTTGACAATTTGTGATTTGTTTGTGTGGACACTACCCCTACCATAGTCTCCTCGACCCCAGGATGAAGATCTATGTCCTCGTCCTCTCATTCTGTATAAATTCACATTAAACAAATCACATATAGTAAAACATATTCAATAAATGAGAGTAAAAATATATATCAATTATGTTATACCTTCTATTCACTATCTACATCTAAGTCATCATTATCATCATCATCATCATCATCTGTTTTTGTTGCTAGTATAGTTTTATCTTCATCATTTCTTCACCATCATCAATTTCAATAACATCCCAAGTTGGATCATTTAATTATTCTATTGAATCATCAATTTCTCTAATAATAGCAGTGTGTTTCATTTCATCTTGTTGAAATCGTTCAGCAGCAGGTTGTGTATTTTTCTGTGTTGAAAGTTGAATTACAGAATGCGCTTTGACTTTTACAGCAGACCACCATTCAATTTTGTCTCGCTTTAAGCTGGGATACAAAGTATATATCACTTGTATTGCTTATACTCAAAGCACAAAAGGCTCATATCTATTAAAAGATCGTTTATGATTTACATCAATAAGTGTATATTTACTATGGTTCTTTGGCATACATTTGGAGTAGGGTCAAACCAATTGCATTTGAAAAGTAAAACTCGCTTAATTGGAAGACCTGGATACTCCAAAAATATAACTTCAAGCAATTGTCCATAGTAATCGCTCTCTTTGCTGCAGTAATTTGACCCCTTAATACACACTTCACTGTTCATAGTTGCTCTACTTGGACAATATGACTTTGATTGGAACTTATATCCATTCCCCATATATCCATTGTATGATATCATACTTCGTAATGGACCCTTTGCAAGTGATATGATAAACTTGTTGGATATATTACTGCACGAATCATGAGCAAAACTGTTGAACCATATAGAGAATTCATTCTCCAATTTGATGTCAATCTGGGAATCATTGACTAACGGATCATTTGAGCGCAATTGATCAATGTGAATGCTAAAAAAGCCTTAACTTAATTAGAAAAAGTAATTTTAAAAAATAATATGTAAATTAATTATGTACAATAACTCACTTAATGTAGGGTTTCACTTATGGGCAATTTAATAATATGTACATCTGTGTTGCTTTATACTCATCCTCCACAAGGTACCTGCTTGTCCCTTTTCCTATTGGTCGATTGGACTGTATGAAAATTGATAGATTGCCTTCATAATTTTCAGTACTTTCTGAAATGTCAACATTTCTTGGCACTTTTTGATATCTAGTTTGGACATACGACTCAAAATAATGTGCACAAAATAAAGTTGCTTCTTCTACTAGGTACACATTACATATTGATCCCTCGACTCTAGCTTTATTTCTGACATTATTCTTAAGTCGTTGTAGATATCTATAAAATATATGACCAACATGAGTAAGCATTATTAAATAACTTAATTAAATTGAAGTTCAAAGAACTTACCGTTTAAAAGGATACATCCACCGATATTGCACTGAATATGCTAGCCATGCTTCATATGCTAGATGGATGGGGAGATGTTCCATACAATCAAAGAAGCTTGGAGGGAAAACATGCTCAAGCTTACATATGACCAAAGGAATTTTACTATGCAACCGCAATATATCACTATCACTTATAGCGGTAGATGTTAATTCCTTAAAAAAATTATTCAACTTTGTTAAGGACTGCCAAACATTTGAAGGAAGCAACTCACGGAATACAATTGGCATAATATGCTGCATGAAAATATGATAGTCATGACTCTTCATCCCAAACATCTTTAGCTTCTTCATATCAATACATCGCCCCATATTGGAAACATATCCATCGGGAAACTTGAGATTTTTTAGCCAATCACATAACACTTGCTTACTTTGCTTATCTAGAGTATAATAAGCTTTGGGATATCTTCCAGTGACTTGATCTATTTCCAACTCTGGCCGAACGCAGATCACATTTAGGTCTGCCCTTGATTTAGCATTGTCCTTTGTCTTTCCCTCAACATTCATTATAGTGTTGATTATATTTACAGAGAAAGTTTTCTCAATGTGCATTACATCGAGATTTTGTCGAATCAAATTACTTTTCCAATATGCTAAATTCCATAAGATACTTCTTTTTCGCCAACTGCATTGCTTTGGTAGATGGAAATTTATTTCAAATGCATCTTCATCTATAACCCCTTTAAACTCCAATTCATCAATCTGTTTCAGTACTTTTTTACTAGACATTGTTGGTTTAGCTTGCTTTGTAACAAATACATTATTCCTAAAAGCTGCTTTGTTTCTTCTAAAAGAATGGCTAGGAGGTAAAATTTTGCTATAATTGTCAAACCGTGATTGCTTACCTCCTCTTGTCAATGTAAAGGCATCACTATCTTCCATGCAATAAGGACAAGTGGTCCGTCCTGCAGCGCTCAGTCCAGATAACATTGCATAAACAGGAAAATCACTTATAGTCCACATTAAAGCAGCTCGCAAGTTGAAATTTTCTTTATTGAATGCATCATATGTTTCAACTCCATTCTCTCATAAATCTTTCAACTTAGTTACTAGGGATTGCAAATACACATCCAACTTATCTTTTGGATTTCTAGGCCCTGGGACAAGTATAGTGAGAAACATATACTCACCTTTCATGCACAACCATAGGGTAAGTTGTACAGTGTCAATAGGACAGGCCATGATGAATATTGCTGACCAGATTGTCCAAAGGGTTGAATACCATTGGTATATAGTTCTAGACAGACATTACGTTCTCAGCACTGAAATGAGGCCAATTGTTATCAAAAGCTTTCCAAGCCAATTGTTATCAAAAGCTTTCCAAGCCAATTGTTATCAAAAGCTTTCCAGGCATGTGAATCAGATGGATAATGCATTAAATCATCATCAGTCCCATGATTGGCATGCCAAGTCATATCCTTAGCTGTAGCATTAGATGCATACAACCTTTGTAGTCTAGGTGTGATTGGCATGTAATGCATTTTACTATAAGCAACTTGGGTTTTACTAGAGTTCTGCCTGTCTCACAATCGTTTATACCTTAGATGATCACACACCTTGCACCTGAGCAATTCATTATCCTCACCCCAATAAATCATACAACCATTTAAGCAACTATGAATCTTTTGAATTGGTAATCCCAAGCCTTCAAGTAATTTCTTTATAGAGTAGAAATTATTTGTAACGACCCCAAAATGGACCGTCACCGGTGCTAGGATTCAGGTCGGCTTAAGGCCGCTAGAACCCGTAGCAAGCCTGCTATACTCTCTGTGTACCTGTAAATCTCATACATGATCATACATTTTCTGTGAAAATAAAAACTCTTTTCTGAACCAAGGCTTAACCTGTGCATGCACTATCTCTGTACTATGTACTCTGTACTCTGTACTCTGTACACTGTACCCCTGACTAGAGCTTGCTCTAGATGGGTTAACTCATACCTATTAAGCCTGGTTTTCACATACTCTGTAAAACATATACATATACAGATCATGTACATAACAAAGGATTTACAACACAACATCACTAAGTCAAGCACAATTCTAACTTTATACACAACTATTACATCTCTTTAATATTACATGTCCACTCTAAGCTATTACAAATCTCTTTACTCTTCCTGTACTCTGCTGATCTCCTCTGTACACTGTACACTGTACACTGATGCCTGCAAGACTGGGGTTAAGGGAGTGGGATGAGCTCTATAGCCCAATGAGTAGAACAGTAAAATATATCATTAAAATATGATCTTATGGAATGCATCATATCACAGACAATCCACATCAAGGGTAAACCTGTCACCACATAGTCCCAGTAACTCTGCCGTGCCAGGGCGTAGAATCGAGCACCTGGTCTTCCTGTCATATATGTATATGTGTGTATAACACCTCTGTACTTACCATTGCCAGGGTGTAGTCAAAGGCTCCTGGGCTTTACTATACCTGCCAGGGCATAGTCAAAGGCTCCTGGACTTCTCTATACCTGCCAAGGCATAGTCAAAGGCTCCTGAACTTCTCTCAGAGACTATTGGATCATTCAGCATTCACCCATATTAATAAATAACTATGCAATGCAACATATTCGTGGATTCTAATGCAAACAACCTACTGTATACTCATGATGCATGAACTATGCTAAAAGCATTTCATTTCTCAAGTAAAAGAATTAAGTTTAGTTCCACTCACCTCTAGCTATCTGGACTGACTCTGCAGGCTCTGTAATCTTTGGAGCAGTACTCACTGCTGCTCTCTCTGGTTCCTCTGGTCTGTGTAAGCATAGATAAACTCAAATGAGGGACCAAACTACCTTATAAACAAATCTATTTAACTCTCTCAGAAACCCCTTAAACGTACTCAAACATCCATGCAAAGCATGCAAGAGAAGGCTGGACAGAACACTTTCGGCGGCAAGTTCGGCGGCCGAAAGTCCTCTCCAGAGACGAAACTCATGCACCTTCGGCGGCCGAATCTCTACTTTCGGCAGCCGAACCCTTTCGGGGGCAAGTTTCGGAGGCTGAAAGGCACTCCAGAGACGAAAGTCTCTATCCTTCGGCGGCACCTTCGGCGGCCTATCGTGAAACCGAAAGCCATGCATGTTCGGCGGCCGAACCTCAACTTCGGCGGCCGAACCTGGCTTTTCTGCCTTGGTTCATTTCACTCAAAAACACATTTCCTTAAGCTTTAAAACTATGAACATATCAAAACATTAGAGAAAAACATAAAACTAACCCTTCTAGAGACTTTCGGCATCCTGAACTCCATCGAAAAGTAGACTTCCGATGCCGGACTCTAGCCGGGTATTACATTCTCCCCCCCTTAAGACCATTCATCCTCGAATGTTCCGAAAACAAACAACTAACACAGAAAAAGGAGGAAACTAACCTCAAAACAAAAATGGATACTGCTGAAGCATAGACTCTCGCGTCTCCCAGGTACATTCTTCTAGATTCTGGTGGTTCCACAGAACTTTCACCATCGAAATCTCTTTGTTCCTTAGCTGTCTGATCTGTGTGTCCAGAATCCGTACTGGCTGCTCTATATAAGTGAGATCCCCGAGAATCTCCACATCAGGCTCACTCAGAACCTGACTCGGATCTGACACAAACTGCCGTAGCATAGAAACATGAAATACCGGGTGAATTCTCTCCATAGAAGCAGGTAAATCCAGCTTATACGACACATTTCCGATCCTCTGTAAGATCTCAAAGGGTCCAATGTACCGTTGAGCTAACTTACCTTTTCTTCCAAAATGAACCACTCCTTTCATTGGAGACACCTTCAGCAATACCATACTACCCTCCTGAAACTCTAACTGCTTTCTGCGAACGTCTGCATAACTTTTCTGTCTACTCTGAGCTGTTCTGATTCTCTCTCTGATCATAGGCACCACTCTACTGGTAATCTCTACTAACTCTGGCCCTGCAAGAGCCTTCTCGCCTACCTCCTCCCAGCAAACAGGTGATCTGCACTTCCTCCCATATAAAGCTTCATAAGGAGCCATCTCTATGCTAGCATGATGGTTGTTATTATAGGCAAACTCCACCAAAGGTAGATGCTGCCTCCAAGAACCGCCAAAGTCTAACACACACAGTCGAAGCATATCCTCTATGGTCTGGATGGTCCTCTCTGACTGTCCATCAGTCTGCGGATGGAAAGCAGTGCTAAAATCCAATCTCGTGCCCATCGCACTTTGCAGACTCCGCCAAAATCTGGAGGTAAACTGAGGTCCTCTGTCTGAAACTATAGACACTGGCACTCCATGTAATCTCACTATCTCATCTAGATATACCTGTGCCAACTTATCCACAGAATAGTTACTTCGCACTGGAAGAAAATGAGCAGATTTTGTGAGTCTATCCACAATCACCCATATGGAGTCTATCCTGTTGGACGCTGCCGGTAAGCCCACTACAAAATCTATAGCTATGTTCTCCCATTTCCACTCTGGTATCGGCAGTGGGTTAAGCATTCCAGCCGGCTTCTGATGTTCTAATTTCACCCTTTGACAAACCTCACAGGCTGTCACAAACTGCGCCACTTCTTTCTTCATGGCTGGCCACCAATAGACCCTTTTCAGATCCTGATACATCTTGGTGGCTCCTGGATGAACACTATACCGCGCACTATGAGCTTCCCTTATAATGTCTTTCTTCAAACTGCTACTATCTGGTACACAAAGTCGACTCCCATAGCGAAGGATCCCTTTGCTGTCAAATCTAAATTCTGCACTATTGCCTGACTGAACAGTCTTGGCAATTTTCATCAACTCAGGGTCCTCATGCTGTTTCTGCGCTATCTGCTCCAGAAACACAGGTGTCACTCTCATCTGTGCTATCAACGCACCTGTACCAGACAATTCTAGCTGTAACCCCTCTTCTAAGAGCTTGTAAAGCTCCATCACGACTGGTCTCCGCTCTGCTGCTATATGGGATAAACTGCCTAGTGACTTCCGGCTTAGGGCGTCTGCCACAACATTCGCCTTACCCGGATGATACTGGATCTTACAATCATAATCACTGAGCAATTCTACCCATCTTCTCTGCCTCAAATTCAGCTCTCTCTAGCTCAAGATGTACTGTAAACTCTTGTGATCAGTGAAGATCTCGCATTTAACCCCGTAGAGGTAATGCCGCCACATCTTGAGTGCAAAAATAACTGCTGCCATCTCTAGGTCATGGGTAGGGTAATTCAACTCGTGCTTTTTCAACTGTCTAGAAGCATAAGCAATCACCCTATCACTCTGCATCAAAACACAACCCAATCCCATTCGAGATGCATCACAGAACACTGTGAAATCCTCATTACTAACAGGCAGAGCTAACACTGGTGCTGTTGTCAATCTCCTTTTGAGCTCCTCAAAGCGCTCGTCACACTGGTCTGACCAGACAAACTTCTGGTTCTTCTGAGTCAGTTTGGTCATAGGAGCCGCTATCTTCGAGAAGTCCTGAACGAACCTCCTGTAGTAACCTGCCAGTCCCAAAAAGCTTTTAATCTCAGTCACTGTAGTGGGTCTGGGCCAGTTAGCTACAGCCTCTATCTTCTTGGGGTCTACCTCAATTCCTTCTGCTGATACCACATGTCCCAAGAAGGAAATGCTCCTTAACCAAAACTCACACTTCGAGAACTTGGCATACAAACCATGCTCTCTCAGTGTTTGCAGAACTATCCTCAGATGCTGGGCATGCTCCTCTGCATCTCTGGAATACACTAAGATATCATCAATGAAAACAATGACAAAGTGATCCAGAAACTCACTGACAACTCTATTCATGAGATCCATGAATGCTGTAGGGGTGTTAGTCAACCGAAACAGCATCACTAAGAACTCATAATGCCCATATCTGGTCCTGAAAGCTGTCTTTGGCACATCTGCCTCTCTGACTCTCAACTGATGATACCCGGATCTCAGATCTATTTTAGAGAAACAACCTGCTCCAGCTAGCTGGTCGAATAGATCATCAATCCTAGGTAAAGGATACCTATTCTTGGTAGTGACCTTGTTCAACTGTCGATAGTCAATACAAAGTCTGAGGGATCCATCCTTCTTTCTGACAAAGAGCACTGGAGCACCCCAAGGTGAGGTACTGGGGCGGATGAAACCCTTATCTACCAAATCCTGTAACTGTTCTTTCAACTCTTTTAACTCAACTGGCGCCATCCTGTAAGGAGGAATAGAGATAGGTCTGGTATCAGGCAGCAAATCAATTTCAAACTCTATCTCCCTACCAGGTGGTAGTCCTGGAAGTTCATCTGGGAAAACATCTGGAAACTCTCGGACTACTGGTAGCGAAGCTGGTTCCCTAACCTGTCTGTCTAGCTCTCTCACATGAGCTAGAAACCCCTGACAACCCCTCCTAAGCAAACGACGAGCCTGTAGGGCTGAAATCAAACCTCTGGGTGTACCTCTCCTGTCTCCTCTGAAGACACACTCTGACCCATCCTGGCCTCTGAGACTAACTATCTTCTCTCTACAGTCCAAGGTCGCACCATATGTAGATAACCAATCCATCCCTAGAAGGATATCAAAATCTGTCAAGTCTAGAACCACAAGGTCAGCTGGAAGGCATCTACCCTCTATGAACACTGGACTGAAACGATAGACTGACACTGCTACTGATGGGTCACACTTAGGTCCACTGACCCAGAGAGGATACTCTAACTCAGAACTGAACAAACCCAATCTCTCTATGGCTCTCGACGCAATAAAGGAATGAGAAGCACCGGGGTCCATCAAAGCATACACATCTGAACACCCAATGATGAGATTACCTGACACCACTGTGTTCGACGTGTTCGCCTCCTCCTGTGTGTCACAGTGAAAATCCGTGCTGGGGCTACCGGATTTCCACCTCGGGAACCTGCTGCTGAAGTAGAGGCTGCCCCTCTCCCTCTACCTCTGCCACTACCCTGAGGCATGACTGGAGCTGCTGGCTGTACAACTGGCTGTACCACACTGCCTGAACTCATCTGCTGGGATGGTGCAAAAGTCATCTGAGGACAATCCCGAGCAATATGCCCTTCCTGTCCACATCTATAACAAGTTGTAGATCCCAACCGACAAGATCCTCCATGTGATCTTCCGCATCTTCTGCATACTGGATAAGCTGTGCCAGAGCTTGAGCCACTACCTATTCCCAGACTAGACTTGGCTTTACTCCAGAACTTATTCTTTAACCCTTTTGCTCTATCCCATCTCTTGCTACCTGAAGTTGCTGAACTGGGGGCCTTAGAACCCGAAGCCTGTGCCTTTGACTGTTTCTGACTCTTGGCACTAGCTTCCATTTTTCTGGCTGCGTCCACTATAGTGTGGAAACTCTCCTTCTCTGCTGGAAGAATCAAGGAAGAATACCTGGGATGCAGTCTCATAGTATATCTCCTTGCCTTCTTCTGATCAGTATCATAGGCTTGACCCACATACTGAAGCAAATCCAGGAACTTATCTGTGAATTCATCAACACTCATTTCGTCTGTCTGTCTCAACTGTTCGAACTCTATTACTTTCATCTCCCTGGAACTGTCCGGAAAAGCCCACCCTGCAAACTCATTGGCGAACTCTCCCCATGACATACTGTTCATCCTGGGTTCCACATAATTCTTGAACCATTCTCTGGCTTTCTTGCATTTGAGTGTAAACTCTGCCATCTCAATGGCTCTACTATCATCTGCTCCCAATTCACTGGTTATCATCCTCACTAATCTGAGGTATTCAAATGGATCATCTCCCGTGTTATATTTAGGAGCATCCAATTTCAAGTACTCTGTCATTTGCACTTTA
Source organism: Manihot esculenta (assembly GCF_001659605.2). Classification (NCBI taxonomy): domain Eukaryota; kingdom Viridiplantae; phylum Streptophyta; class Magnoliopsida; order Malpighiales; family Euphorbiaceae; genus Manihot; species Manihot esculenta. The sequence goes on from NC_035167.2 coordinate 13,773,514, forward strand.
CCTCCAGATGATCTAGGTTGATGTCTGTCAACAACAGGGGCTACTGGTTCTGGTGGTGGTGGTACTGGTTCATTTAGCTCTGGGTGTGCTGCACTTGGATGAGTAGGGGAAGGTGGATACATAGGATATGGTGGGTAATAATGAGGATAAGGTATATATGGCATGTAAGTAGGATATGGGGCAAAACTAGAGTACTCCGATATACCTCCCAGCGGATACTCTGGGTCCTGCAGAAAGGCTGGATAGCCAAAACCTGAGGCCTGAGCACCTCCCTGCGACTCTCCCATACCTTCCTCAAATCTGCCTACACCCATGCTGTCATCTCTAGACTGGTCAATCTCCATAGCCTCCCTCCTTTCCTCTGATCTTCCTCCCCTAGCTGTTCCCCTTCTGCTCTCGTCAACAGACCTTCTAGGGTCTATTGATGTACCTTCACTGCTAGATCTCTGAGACCTTGCCCTCGGCAATACAGGAGGACGAGCAGCTGTTCGCTCACTATCTGGTGGGACTCCAGTCAATCGAGCTGATCGACGAGTTCCTCTCATCTTTACTCTGGAAAACAACACATAATATAGCACATTAGCACATAAACATCACATAGCAATAATGCACATGCATAACTCATGGCATCAAACAGATAGGACTCAACACCCTATCCTAGTGGACATGATTTCCTATTGTGCTTGACCACTTCTAACCTCTATGAGCCCGACACTCTCTCTATAGGTCCGATCATATGAACCTAGGGCTCTGATACCAATCTGTAACGACCCCAAAATGGACCGTCACCGGCGCTAGGATTCAGGTCGGCTTAAGGCCGCCAGAACCCGTAGCAAGCCTGCTATACTCTCTGTGTACCTGTAAATCTCATACATGATCATACATTTTCTGTGAAAATAAAAACTCTTTTCTGAACCAAGGCTTAACCTGTGCATGCACTATCTCTGTACTCTGTACTCTGTACTCTGTACTCTGTACTCTGTACTCTGTACCCCTGACTAGAGCTTGCTCTAGATGGGTTAACTCATACCTGTTAAGCCTGGTTTTCACATACTCTGTAAAACATATACATATACAGATCATGTACATAACAAAGGATTTACAACACAACATCACTAAGTCAAGCACAATTCTAACTTTATACACAACTATTACATCTCTTTAATATTACATGTCCACTCTAAGCTATTACAAATCTCTTTACTCTTCCTGTACTCTGCTGATCTCCTCTGTACACTGTACACTGATGCCTGCAAGACTGGGGTTAAGGGAGTGGGATGAGCTCTATAGCCCAGTGAGTAGAACAATAAAATATATCATTAAAATATGATCTTGTGGAATGCATCATATCACAGACAATCCACATCAAGGGTAAACCTATCACCACATAGTCCCGGTAACTCTACCGTGCCAGGGCGTAGAATCGAGCACCTGGTCTTCCTGTCATATATGTATATGTGTGTATAACACCTCTGTACTTACCATTGCCAGGGCGTATTTAAAGGCTCCTGGGCTTTACTATACCTACCAGGGCATAGTCAAAGGCTTCTGGACTTCTCTATACCTGCCAGGGCGTAGTCAAAGGCTCCTGGACTTCTCTCAGAGACTATTGGATCATTCAGCATTCACCCACATCAATAAATAACTATGCAATGCAACATATTCGTGGATTCTAATGCAAACAACCTACTGTATACTCATGATGCATGAACTATGCTAAAAGCATTTCATTTCTCAAGTAAAAGAATTAAGTTTAGTTCCACTCACCTCTGGCTATCTGGACTGACTCTGCAGTCTCTGTAATCTCTGGAGCAGTACTCACTGCTGCTCTCTCTGGTTCCTCTGGTCTATGTAAGAACAGATAAACTCAAATGAGGGACCAAACTACCTTATAAACAACTCTATTTAACTCTCTCAGAAACCCCTTAAACGTACTCAAACATCCATGCAAAGCATGCAAGAGAAGGCTGGACAGAACACTTTCGGCGGCAGGTTCGGCGGCCGAAAGTCCTCTCCAGAGACGAAACTCATGCACCTTCGGCGGCCGAATCTCTACTTTCGACAGCCGAACCCTTTCGGGGGCAAGTTTCGGAGGCTGAAAGGCACTCCAGAGACGAAAGTCTCTATCCTTCGGCGGCCGAACTCCCCTTCAGAGCCAAAAGTCCAAAAGCTCGGGGGCAAGCTTGGGCAGCCGAAGCCACCTCCTCATGGGTTCGGCGGCCGAATGTACCTTCGGCGGCCGAACCTGAGTTCATCCGCAAGGCAGAAACTTGCTCTGCCTCTCACCAAAAGCACAAAACTCTCCCAATCTCAAACACCTCAATTCCTCAACTTGCATACACCCAAGTATATGCTCAAAGGGGTCAGAAACTACCTTAAAACCCCAAACACACAAGCACATAACACAAAAACAAGCTTTACTCACAAAACCATCAAAACCTCACAACTAAACCTATTCATGCACCTCTCCCCCAAAACCTCATAAAACCTTCAGAAAACATAAAAACAAGCTCAGGATCTTCACTTACCTCTTGAAACCAAGAAGATGAACGATCCTAACGTGGAGTTTTGGAGCAACTCTCCTTCCAACTCTCCCAACTTCACAACTTTGAGTTTTTAGCTTAAAACCTTCAAAAGAACATAAAAACTACTCAAACCTTTGCAAGATTTGATGAAAACATGTAAAATACTCAAAAAGGACAGAGTCTCACCTCAGAAATCGAAAGGAATCGGCGTGCCTTATCCTTTCAACTGACTGAGGGCCTTTTATAGATGGCTGGCCAGACCACCTTCGGCGGCCTATCGTGAAACCGAAAGCCATGCATGTTCGGCGGCCGAACCTCAACTTCGGCGGCCGAACCTGGCTTTTCTGCCTTGGTTCATTTCACTCAAAAACACATTTCCTTAAGCTTTAAAACTATGAACATATCAAAACATTAGAGAAAAACATAAAACTAACCCTTCTAGAGACTTTCGGCATCCTAAACTCCATCGGAAAGTAGACTTCCGATGCCGGACTCTAGCCGGGTATTACATTATTAGTAAACAAATTATCAGTAGGTAAAATTTATTTGATGAACTGGCAAATATTTTCAAAACAACGTTCAAACAAATGATGTTCAGATTTGATATTCAATATCCTTACCTCAGTTGACAGTTGTGAATCATTTTCACAACCTGGCCACAATTCCTGATTAGCAGTGGCCAACATGTCATATAATCTCTAAGTAGATCAGTTTGGAGGCTCATTACTTATTGATGGGGAGAAACTATGTCCTGCTGCATCTACAATAAGTTGTTCATAAGCATTAGAGAATTCATCATGTTGATATTCTACATTGCAAGTGTTGTAAGTCAAATCATTACTTCTACTGTGGTTTGCATTGTAGGTTTGAATTTGGCCATGCAAATACCATACATAATAGTCTCAAACAAACCCATATTTCATCAGATGAAACCTAACTGTATTGTCATCTTCGAAATTGCGATTTTGACACTTAAACCAATTATATGGACACCTAAGTAGTTCTCCATTCAAACAGTCTAGAAACTGTTTGGCAGCTAATATGAATTCATTTAATCCTTCAAGGAATAAAGGATTTAGTAGATTATCTTTTAGTCTTGCATACATCCAACCTCTATCAGAATGCATATTGTACCTATTGTACCTAGAATATATAACAATAAATAAAAGCTAATCAGAACGACGTCCTCATCTAAAAAAAACTAAATTGATATGTAGTTGTGTTTAAGTAATATGGTTATTTACAAGTTGATAAGGAGTGGACTGAATTGGATAATCAATGAAGAATCCTCTCTAGCTTCATGACTGAGAGATCATGCATCACACAAAGAACTTCAAACATTTCATAAAGCCTTCATTTAAATCATGAAAACATAAACTTAAGGTTGTAAGTGGAATAAAAAAGAGGTTTAGGTTAAGACTGAAAACAACTACAAACCTGTTTATGTAATTAATGTTTAGCTAAGATACTTAGAAGTTGGGTTTTATCAAATTATTGTCTAATTTCTATGTTGCAATGTAAAATCATCTAGTTCCACGAACACTCAAGTTAATAATCATATAAAATTTTAATGTGCTGTAGCAAATGCACAACTGACTTGCTGTGCAGTGCAGCCATATCACTGCAAATGCAGCAAGCTGTATAGCAAGTGTAATACTTAGCTGCATGTGCTGCATAGTGCACAACTAACCTGTTGTGCAATGTAGCAAGATGCACTGCAAGTGCAGCGAGCTGCATACAGCTGCACTACTTCACCAGGCTAAATTTCATTGTTTAGAAGTTAATTTTAGTTGTGTTCAAATAAAATTTTAATGTTTTGCAGCAAGTGCACAACTGAATTACTTGTAGTGCAGCCAGATCACTGTAAATGCAGTAAGTTGCACAGCAAGTGCAACATTTAGCTGCATGTGCTACACAGTACACATCTAACTTATTGTGCAATGCAGCAAGATGCATTGCAAGTGCAGCGAGCTACATACAACTGCACTACTTCACCAGGTTAAATTTCATTGTTTGGAAGTTAATTTTAGTTGCGTTTAAATAAAATTTTAATGTGTTGCAGCAAGTGCACAGCTGACTTGTTGTGCTGTACTGCACAACAAGTTAGTTGTGCACTATGCTGCACTGCACAACAAGCTAGCTGCATATGCTGCACAATTCACAACTAAATTGTTGTGTAATGCAGCAAGGTGCATTGCAAGTGCATGTGCATGGTATTTGCAAATTTAATTCATTATCCTATCAAGTTTCATCCACTCACATGAGCTTCAATGGAATCAAGTTCATGGTTATCCCTTAATAGTATACAGTGAAATTGTAAGTAAAATTAGAAGTGAAATTGCATACAAGTTCAACTGAATGAAGTCTTCCATCACAATCCACAACTTCACTCCAAAATCCTTAACAGTATACAGTGACATTGCAAGTAATTTGGAAGCCTAGAACTTAAATCAAAGCCTACTTAGACACAACTTAGATTATTAAATAGAAAATTTGACAAAGCGCGAATTACCTTCAAAACCTGTTTGATTGATTTGAACCCTGCCGTTGCGCATCAACGACATCAGTGATGTCAATAGCAAAAATAATTATAATTACAAAGAAAAAGAAGAAGAAGTCAATGGTGAATGGCCTTAACGACGGCAATGAACACTGCGATTGGGAAAAATTTCAGTGAGGTACCTACTCTTGCTTGAGAAGGTGGGAAATTAAAAGGGAAAGAAAATTATGTGAAGGCGATGATAACTTCAATAGATGCGAAGGATGACAGGGACAACAACAATGGCAACGGAAACTAGTGAAGAACATTAGCAATGGTGAAGGAAAGAGGGGTTTTGGGGAATTTCGTGTAAATGGCTGGGAAAGGAGAAGTAATTTCATGCAACTGAGAAAGGGAAATTTCGTGATTTCTTATATTAGGGATTTTAAATTTAGTAAAGGACACATTTGTTACTAAATTTAACTTCTATAATGGATAATATATCTGTTACTAAATGACTGAATACAAAACCATTTAGTAGTGAATGTGTTCATTTGTTACTAATTTTGGGCAAATTGAACCAATTCTGTAACGGATAGAAATCCATTACAGAATTTAGTAACAGATTTATAACAGATTAGCTAATCCATTACTATTGTTGTTCTTTACATAATATCCGTTATTAATTTGTTACTAATTAGTAATAGAAGTTTTCCGTTACTATTTTTCATTACTAATCCGATAAATTTTTGTAGTGACGGTCGCAAATCCAACTCACAGAGATAAAAAAAAAATATGTAATATTTTCCTAGTGCATTCTATTAGAAAACTCATAGAGAAATAAGAAAAACCTAGCCGCCATAGAAATAGCCAAATTGGTGAACCACGTTAAATTTGTGTGTTGATTTCTTTTCATATTTTTTTTGGATTGTGTGATTGTTCAATTCTTAACAACTGGTATCGGAGCTTTTGGTTTGTGTCACAATAATATGAAAAGACGATAGAAAGCCCGAAATTCAAATTGAGAAGTTTGATGGAATATATTTTGGTTTATGGAAGATGCAGATTGAAGATTATCTGTATCAGAATAACCTCCATGAACTTCTGTCAGGGGAGAAGCTAGAAACAATGAAACAAGAGATTTGGGATTTGAAGAATCAGAAGGCACTAGGGTTGATCTGTTTGCTGTTGGCGAGAAATGTTTCCTTCAATATCATTAAGGAGACAACGAATGCAGGATTGTTGGCAACTCTAGCGAACATGTATGAGAAACTGTTGGCCATTAACAAGGTATATATGATGCGTCGTTTGTTTAATTTGGAGATATCTAAAAATGGATCTGTCAGGGATCATATTAACGAATTTAATATGATTATTAGTCAATTAAGCTCTATCAAGATTAATTTTGATGATGAGATAAGGGCTCTAATTTAGCTATCATCTCTACCTGAGTTGTGGAATACTATTGTTTTCATAATTAGCAATTCATGTGGGTCTGAGAAGTTAATGTTTGATGAAGTCCATAATGTTTTTATGAGCGAGAGCATTCACAAAAGAGAAATAAGGGATTTATCTGGTAACGCACTCGATGTCGAGGGTAGGGGCAGGAGCAAGTTGAAGGAAGGCCATAGTAAACATGGTCGATCAAAGTCAAAGGCGCAGAGGAAATCTCATGACAGAAACGAGGTTGTTTCTTGGGGCTGTGGTGAAAAGGGACACTTTAAAAAGGACTGCCTTAAACCTAAGAAGAAGAAAGTCCAAAAGAACAAGTCTTATGAAGATGATGATTCTGTATATTCTGCAGATGAAATTGGTGATGCTTTAATTGTTAGGGTGGACAGTCCGATTGACTCATGGATAATTAATTCAAGTGCATCATTCCATTCTTCTCCGAGCAGATAGTTATTCCATAATTTCAAATTTGGAAATTATGAGAAAGTGTATCCTGCTGATAATAAAGCCTTGGAGATTGCTAAAAAGGGGAATGTATGTATCCAAACCTCAGATGGGGCTAAGTGGAAGCTATAGGATGTTAGATATATTCCTGACTTGAAGAAGAATCTGATTTCTATTGGCTAGCTGGACAGTACGGGTTACAGAATAGTGTTTAGGGAGAGTTTCTGGAAAATTGTGAAAGGAGTTATGATGATAGCATGGGGCACAAAATCTGGAACTTTATATACTACTACAGGGTGTTTGGACATGCTTGCTACAATTGATAGTACATCGAGCTCAAGTCTATGGCAAAACAGGCTTGGAGACATAAGCGAGAAAGGGATGAAGATGCTAGCTTTGAAAGGGTATCTGTAATGGTTGAAATCTATTGATATGGGTCTATGAGAGAGTTGTGTTCTAGAAAAGCAAAAACAGGTAATGATAGCGGTTGTTGAAGCCGTAAAAAATAAACCTATTATCAACCAACAAAATAATTTACAGATAGTAGCAATAGGGTCAAACCACAGGAATTTAACACTACGAATTTTCCTATTAATGACTTGGATAAATAAATAACAAATAATTAAAAGAGGGGGGGTTTTGTTTTGATGATTAAAACTAAATAGCAAGAGAAAGTAATAATTTAAATAGATGAGAATTTCAATAGGAGAAGAATTCTAGTTTGTAACAGCCCGCTTACCGGACCATCACCGGCACTAGGATCCAGATCGGCTTAAGGCCGCCGGGACCCGTAGTAAGCCACCTGTAAACTCTGTGTACCTGATAAAACCCATACATGATCACACTTAAACTTAACACTGTTACTTACTCTTCTCTATTATTTTCTTTTTTTTCTTTCTTTGCTTGACTATCTTTTCTTTTCTTGAAACTTTTCTCATCAACTAAGCCTGGACTATGCATGCTCTGTCTGTATGCACTCGAAGAGTGATACCTGCTATGGTACCATACAGTAACTACAGAGATAGAAATACTACCATGCACCAAGCCTAGCTCTCATCACAACATTGTCTCAAACATATATAACATAAAAGGATCATGTACAAAGGATAACAAGCACTAGGGCCAAGCACAATACTCTAATACTCTATATAACTTGCTTTTACATCATTTCTGTACATTACATAAACTCTGTACTGTACATTATTATCATGTCCACTATTCTATGCTATTACATATGCCTTTACCCTTGCTTTCTCTTTCTCTTTCTCTTCTCTGAGGCCCTGAAAAATGGGGTTAGGGAGAGGGATGAGCTACTAAAGCCCAGTGAGCGGAAACCATAAAAACATTTAAAATATGCTATAATGAAATGCATCACTGCACAAACATTTCACATCTCAGATTGGACATGACCCCAAAACTCCCTCTGTCGGTGCCCGGCCCCCAAAGGAGCTCACACAGGTCTTTCACTAACTACTCATGGTGCCCGACCCTATAAGGGCTCTCACAGGACTCATCCAAGTTAAATGCCCGGCCCCAAAGGAGCTCACACAGGACATACAATAATGACAGACTTATGGGCTATTGGAGTCGCCTCGGTCCAATCCACATAAACAAATAATAATGCAATGCCTCAACTTGGTGAATACTAATGCAAAGCATCCTACATAAACATGGCAGTAATGATGCATGAATCATGCTAAAACATTCATTAACTGAAAACAAAGTTCTGTTCCACTCACCTCTGTCAACTGCTGAGCAGTCGCTGTAACTCTAACTCTGTGGGCCTCCTTGGTCTCTCGGGTCCGTTCCTACACAGGTGGACTCAAATGAGGACCAAACTTACTTAAACATAACTCTTAATATCTCCCTAAAACCCCTCTAAAACATCATAGGCATGCATGGCAAAATGGGCAAAAGAAGGCTGGACTGGGCACTTTCGGCGGCTGGTTCGGCGGCCGAAACCTCCCTCCAGAGACGAAACTCATGCATGTTCGGCGGCACCTTCGGCGGCCGAAAGCCTCGTCCAGAGACGAAACTCATGCACTTTCGGCGGCCGAACTCCCTCTTTCGGCGGCCGAAAGTCTCTTTCTCACCCAAAAGCCTAGCTTTCGGGGGCAAGGTTTGGCAGCCGAAACTGCCTCCACAAGGGGTTCGGCGGCCGAACCTTGCTTCGGCGGCCGAACCTGGATTCTCCAGAAAGGCAGAATCCCGACCCAACTCAGGGTTCCTGTAACGACCCGGAAATCCGACCCGTTACCGGCGCTAGGATCCAGATCGGCTTAAGGCCGCCGGGACCCGTAGCAAGCCTACATACATCCTGTATACCTGTTTAATCCCATACATGATCAACAAACATACTTAAGAATTAAAACTTTTCTTTTTCTTCATACACCAAACTCAACCTGTGCATGCACTGTATTCATCATATACATAAACATTAATCCCTCTGTGGGATTTCATCAAAGCCTCAAAGGCAAGATATAATCTGTGTTGAGTTGGTTCACATATACATCATAAAAATAAGATCATGTACATACCAAGGGATTAACATATACTATGGTCAAGCACAAATCTATCCTCAATGACATAGTTACATAAACATAACTGTTCAAACTTTACATTACATTCTTATCATATGTCATGTCCACATACTTTAGCTATTACATACATATGACTTGACTTCACTCTAGCTGACTTCTTGATCTCTCCTGTACCTGCAACTCTGGGGATAATGGGAGAGGGGTGAGCTAAAAGCCCAGTGAGCAGAAACTAAAAACATTTGTTTTAATTCCTCCATTTTTAGGTATATTATTATTCATTTTTATTTTTATTATCAAATAACTTTTATTTTCATTTCTTTTCTTATTCATGCTTTCATGTATGCGTCATAACACAAACATTCCACAACAAGGATGAACTTGTCACCATTTAGCCCCTATCCTTCTTACTTATACATGCCGGGGGCGTAGAGCCGTAGCAGGCACACCCGGACTTCCATAATCAATCATAGTGCCAGGGGCGTAGAGCCGTAGCAGGCACACCTGGACTCACATAGGCTATCATGACATACGAGGGCTAATGGATCATCCAATGTTCATCCACATCAACAACAAATTATGCAATGCAACATATTCGTGCATTCTAATGCGAACAACCTAATATTGCATGGCAGAATGATGCATGGGCAATGCTTTATGATTCATTCATTTATTTATTTACTTTAAAACTTAAGGGGTGTTCCACTCACCTGGTAACTGAAGCTTGACAACGAACTCTGAACAACTATCTCACAACCGGGGGTCTCGGTTCCTCGGGTCCGAACCTACACAGGTGGACTCAAATGAGGCACCAAACATACATGAACGTGACTCTTAAAAGCTCCCCAAAAACCCCCTAAAACATCCTGAAAACATCACATGAAAACATGCAAGAAATGGCTGAACAGGGCACTTTCGGCGGCAGGTTCGGCGGCCGAAAGTCCCTCTGCAGCCGAAAGTCATGCAGGTTCGGCGGCACTTTCGGCGGCCGAACCTCCCAGACAGAGACGAACCTTGAGTTTCGGGGGCAGGCTTCGGCAGCCGAAACTGCCTCCACAAGGGGGTTCGGCGGCCGAAAGTCACTTCGGCGGCCGAACCTGAGTTTCTGCCGAAGGGCAGAAACTTGGCTCCCTTGTGTCCACAGCCTCCAAAACGCCTCAAAACCTGCATAAACTTGGTTCTACTCATGCATACACATCATACCAGTTCCTAGGGGCCTCAAACAAACATATACCCCATCTACAACACTTCAAACACACATCAAACATGCAACATTGTTCAAAAATCACATAAACCTAACATATGCTCAACTAATTCTAACATGCTTCTCTACCCCTTAAAACTTCATGAAACTCATTTAAAACATACATTGAGCTTAAGATCGGCTCTTACCTCTTGAAGATCGAGAAAGAGACGACTCAACTCGGAGATCCAAGCACGAGAGCTCCTGAGTTTCCAAAGCTCCAAAACTTGCCTTTAAAGCTTAAAACTTGCAATGTGGGTTTAAAACTCAAGAAAGATGGAGGAGATCTAGTGAAAGAACACAAGATTTGAGGAGAGGGAGATCGGAAGCTTGTTGTGGCCGAAAATGGGAGAAAACCTCGCCCATTTCGGCTAAGGGTCCCTTTTATAGTGGCTGGCCAGGCCACGTTCGGGGGCCGAAGGTGCCTCCGCATGCATGCAAGGTTCGGCGGCCGAACTTGGAGTTCGGCGGCCGAACCTGCATTTCCCTCACTCAAAACTTTCGGGCGCCTAAAGTCCCTCCGAAAGCATGCATGTTCGGCGGCCGAACCTCAAAGTTCGGCGGCCGAACCTGGGTTTTCCTCCAAAGATTTTTCATGCAAAAACTCATTTAATTCTTACTTAAAAACATGAAATACATGAAAACATTTCATAAAATCATAGTTTTACCCTTCTAGAGGTTTCCGACATCCGAGGTCCCACCGGACGGTAGGGATTCCGATACCGGAGTCTAGCCGGGTATTACATTCTCCCCCCCTTAAGAACATTCGTCCCCGAATGTTCCTCAACTAACATATAAAGCATGGCATCAATCATAACATACAACATATCATACATGCAACACATAGAACAACTAACACTCACCTCAAAACAGATGGGGGTACTGCTGGAGCATGGACTCCCGTGTCTCCCATGTGCATTCCTCTAAGTTGTGGTGGTTCCAAAGTACCTTTACCATCGGGATTTCCTTGTTCCTCAACTTTCTGATCTGAGTGTCTAGGATCCGCACTGGCTGTTCTACATAGGTGAGATCCTCATGGATCTCCATATCAGGCTCACTAAGAACCTTGCCCGGATCTGACACGAACTTCCTCAACATGGAAACATGGAAAACCGGATGGATTCTCTCCATAGAAGCAGGCAAGTCCAGCTTGTACGATACATTCCCAATCCTTTGCAGGACTTCAAAGGGTCCAATATACCGCGGAGCTAGCTTACCCTTCTTACCAAACCGAACCACCCCTTTCATCGGAGACACCTTGAGCAATACTAGATCCCCCTCCTGAAACTCTACTTGTTTCCTGCGGATGTCTGCATAACTTTTCTGCCTGCTGGTGGCAGTCTTTATCCTTTCTCTGATCATGGGCACCACCCTGCTGGTAATCTCTACAAGCTCAGGCCCTGCTAAGGACCTCTCTCCTACTTCTTCCCAGCAAACGGGTGACCTGCACTTCCTCCCATATAAAGCTTCATATGGAGCCATCCCTATGCTAGCATGATAGCTGTTATTGTAGGCAAACTCCACCAAAGGTAGATGTTGCTTCCAAGAACCGCCAAAATCTAGCACGCACATTCTGAGCATATCTTCTACGGTCTGGATGGTCCTCTCTGACTGTCCATCGGTCTGGGGGTGGAAGGCAGTACTGAAATCTAACCTGGTACCCATAGCACTCTGCAGACTCCGCCAAAACCTGGAGGTGAACTGGGGCCCTCTATCTGACACTATAGATACCGGGACCCCATGCAGTCTGACAATCTCATCTACGTACACCTGCGCCAACTTGTCCACAGAGTAACCACTCCTGACAGGGATGAAGTGAGCAGATTTGGTGAGTCTGTCCACAATCACCCATATGGAGTCCAATCTGTTGGACGTCGCCGGTAACCCCACTACGAAGTCCATAGCTATGTTCTCCCATTTCCATTCTGGAATAGGTAGCGGGTTAAGCATTCCAGCCGGCTTCTGATGCTCTAGTTTCACCCTCTGACACACATCGCAGGCTGACACGAACAGTGCCACGTCCTTCTTCATAGCTGGCCACCAATACACTCTCTTCAGATCCTGATACATCTTGGTGGCTCCAGGGTGAACACTATACCTGGTATTATGGGCTTCCCCCATAATATCTCCCTTCAGACCAATGTCATCTGGCACACATAATCTGTTCCCGTAGCGGAGGATCCCCTTATCATCAAATCTGAACTCACAATTTTTGCCTGACTGAACCGTCCTGGCAATCTTCACTAACTCTGGGTCCTCATGCTGTTTCTGGGCCACCTGCTCCAGAAACACTGGTGTTACCTTCATCTGTGCAATCAAAGCACCCGTGCCAGACAACTCCAACTGTAATCCCTCGCTCATAAGTCTGTGGAACTCCTTCACCACCGGCCTCCTCTCTGCTGAAATGTGGGATAGACTGCCGAGTGATTTCCGGCTTAGGGCGTCTGCCACAACATTCGCCTTACCCGGATGGTACTGAATCTTACAATCATAGTCACTCAACAGCTCTACCCATCTCCTCTGCCTCATGTTCAGTTCTCTCTGACTCAAGATGTACTGCAGGCTCTTATGATCTGTGAAGATCTCACACTTTACCCCATAAAGGTAATGCCTCCACATCTTGAGTGCAAAGATCACTGCCGCCATCTCCAGGTCATGTGTGGGGTAATTCAGCTCATGCTTCTTTAGCTGCCTAGAAGCATAAGCGATCACCCTCTCATTTTGCATTAGCACACAACCCAGTCCCACACGGGACGCATCACAATATACTGAAAAGTCATCATCACCTTTTGGCAGAGCTAACACCGGTGCTGAAGTCAACCTCCTCTTAAGCTCCTCAAAGCTTTCCTCACACTGATCGGTCCATATGAACTTCTGATTCTTCTTTGTCAATTTGGTCATAGGAGCAGCAATCTTTGAGAAGTCCTGAACGAACCTCCTGTAGTAACCTGCTAAACCCAAAAAACTTTTGATCTCGGTCACTGTGGTGGGTCTAGGCCAGTTAGCTACAGCCTCTACCTTCTTGGGGTCTACTTCAATACCCTGTTCTGACACAATGTGCCCCAAGAATGAAATGCTCCTAAGCCAAAACTCACACTTGGAGAACTTGGCATACAAGCCATGCTCTCTCAAGGTCTGCAAAACTATCCTCAGGTGATGGGCATGCTCCTCTGCATTTCTGGAATACACTAAGATATCATCTATGAAGACAATAACGAAGTGATCCAGATACTGACTGAATACTCTGTTCATGAGGTCCATGAATGCTGCAGGGGCGTTGGTCAACCCAAACGGCATCACAAGGAACTCATAGTGCCCATACCTGGTCCTGAAAGCTGTCTTCGGTACATCTTCATTCCTTATCCTCAACTGATGGTACCCTGATCTCAGATCTATTTTGGAGAAACAACCTGCTCCTGCTAGCTGGTCGAATAGATCGTCGATCCTCGGCAAAAGGTACTTGTTCTTGATGGTGGCTTTGTTTAACTGTCTGTAGTCGATACAAAGCCTAAGGGATCCATCCTTTTTCTTTACAAAGAGCACTGGAGCACCCCAAGGTGAGGTACTCGGTCGGATGAAACCCTTGTCCACCAGTTCTTGCAACTGTTCCTTTAGCTCTTTCAACTCTGCTGGCGCCATCCTGTAGGGAGGGATAGAGATAGGCCTAGTTCCAGGCATCAGCTCTATTTCAAACTCTATCTCCCTTGCAGGTGGTAGTCCTGGAAGCTCGTCTGGGAAAACATCTAAGAACTCACTCACCACAGGCACTGAGGCGGGCTCCCTGACATGACTATCTAACTCCCTTACATGAGCTAGAAACCCCTGACATCCCCTCCTAAGCAACCTACGAGCCTGAAGAGCTGAGATCAGACCTCTAGGTGTACCCCTCTTGTCTCCTCTGAAGACGACCTCTGACCCATCCTGATCTCTGAATCTGACTACCTTGTCTCTACAGTCCAAGGTAGCACCATGGGTCGATAACCAATCCATCCCTAGAATGACGTCAAAATCTGTCAAATCTAGAACCACAAGGTCGGCGGAAAGGCATCTCCCCTCTATGAAAACTGGACTACATTGGCAGACTGCCTCTGCCACTGACGGGTCACACTTGGGTCCACTGACCCATAGGGGACACTCTAACCCAGAGACCATCAATCCTACCCTCTCCACGACTCTCGGAGCAACAAAAGAATGAGATGCACCCGGGTCCATTAAGGCATACACATCAGAACAACCAATGATGAGATTACCTGCCACCACGGTGTTGGATGTGTTGGCCTCCTGCTGAGTCATAGTGAAGATCCGTGCCGGAGCTGATGGACCTTCACCTCTGTATCCTGCTGATGAAGAGGCTGACCCTCTCTCTCTGCCTCTGCCACTGGCCTGTGTTGCGGCTGGAGCTACTGGCTGCACCACACTGCCGGAGGTTGTCTGCTGAGACGGTGCTGTAAAGGCTCCTCTAGGACAGTCTCGAGCCAAATGACCCGCCTGTCCGCATCTGAAACATGTGTTTGTCCCTGCCAGACATACTCCCTTGTGGGGTCTCCCACATCTCATACATGCTGTAACCTCTGCGCCAGAGCTTGAGCCACTGCCTAAACCCAGACCTGACTTGATCTTGTTCCAGAACTTATTCTTCTTAGATTTTCTGTGGCCTCTGTCCCACTTCTTACTGCCTGCAACTGCTGCACTTAGAGAAGAAGAATCTACCCTTTCCCCACCTGGGGTCTTGGAACCAGAAGACTGTGCCACTGACTGTTTTACCTTCCCCTCAACGATAGCACTAGCCTCCATTCTCCTAGCCATATCCACTATGGCATGGAAACTCTCTCTCTCTGCTGACTGTACCAAAGAGGAATACCTGGAGTGCAGCCTCATAATATATCTCCTTGACTTCTTTTGATCTGTGTCCAAATTCAGCCCAGCATATGGCAACAACTCCAGGAACCTGTCTGTGTACTCGTCTATACTCATGTCATCAGTTTGCCTCAACTGCTCGAATTCTATCATCTTCAATTCCCTTGAACTATCAGGGAAAGCCCATCCTGCAAACTCGTTTGAAAACTCTTCCCAATTCATGCTGTCCACTCTCGGGTTCACATAATTCTTGAACCACTCCCGTGCCTTCTTGCACTTAAGCGTGAACCCGGCCATCTGAATGGCTCTACTGTCATCAGCCCCTATCTCATCTGTAATTGCCTTGACCCGTTCCAAGTACACGAACGGATCATCACCGGTCTCAAACTGGGGAGCACCCAGCTTCATATAATCGGTCATCTTGACCTTGCTCCCTCCAGATGAGGTAGGTTTGGGTACTTGGGTTTCCGGGACAGTAGATACTGGTGGTGGTGGAGGTACAACATCCCCTGGGGTAGGGTTTGCTGCACTGGTATAGGGAGGTGGAGGTGGGTACATGGGGTACTGAGAGTATGGTGGGTAGTAAGGTGGGTATGGCATATGTGGAGGATAAGGGCTAAAACTGGGGTAATCCGATGTACCTCCCATCGAATACCCTGGATGGTGTGAATAGGGTGGGTAGTGATGTGGCTGGACATAACTCGAGGCCTGAGTGCCTCCTTCTGATTCTCCCATGCCCTCTTCCGGCATGCTCACACCGAGACTGCCATCCCTCCTCTGGTCTACTTCCATATCCTCAGACATTCCTCCCTGCACTGTTCCCCTTACTGATCTACTTCTTCCCAGATCCAAAGACCTTCTAGGGTCTCTAGCTACTCTGTCTCTGTTGGACCTACTGGACATTGCCCTAGGCAAAGCTGGAGGACGGGCATCAGCGCCCTCGTCCTGAGGTGGCACTCCAGTCAATCGTGCAGATCGACGAGTTCCTCTCATTCTATCTTCTGAAAAACAGCACATAGTATAAACAATCATTAGCATCATATGGTTCATGTGGAAACACATGAACCCTCATCACATACTTAGCATCACATCATAGCATTTATGCACATGCATATCATCATGGCATATCACATCATCATATAGACAGGACTCTACATCCTATCCTAGTGGACATGATTTTCCTAGTGTGCTTGACCTTCTAGAACATCTATGAGCCCGACACTCTAGGTCCGATCATATGAACCTAGGGCTTTGATACCACTCTGTAACGACCCGGAAATCCGACCCGTTACCGGCGCTAGGATCCAGATCGGCTTAAGGCCGCCGGGACCCGTAGCAAGCCTACATACATCCTGTATACCTGTTTAATCCCATACATGATCAACAAACATACTTAAGAATTAAAACTTTTCTTTTTCTTCATACACCAAACTCAACCTGTGCATGCACTGTATTCATCATATACATAAACATTAATCCCTCTGTGGGATTTCATCAAAGCCTCAAAGGCAAGATATAATCTGTGTTGAGTTGGTTCACATATACATCATAAAAATAAGATCATGTACATACCAAGGGATTAACATATACTATGGTCAAGCACAAATCTATCCTCAATGACATAGTTACATAAACATAACTGTTCAAACTTTACATTACATTCTTATCATATGTCATGTCCACATACTTTAGCTATTACATACATATGACTTGACTTCACTCTAGCTGACTTCTTGATCTCTCCTGTACCTGCAACTCTGGGGATAATGGGAGAGGGGTGAGCTAAAAGCCCAGTGAGCAGAAACTAAAAACATTTGTTTTAATTCCTCCATTTTTAGGTATATTATTATTCATTTTTATTTTTATTATCAAATAACTTTTATTTTCATTTCTTTTCTTATTCATGCTTTCATGTATGCGTCATAACACAAACATTCCACAACAAGGATGAACTTGTCACCATTTAGCCCCTATCCTTCTTACTTATACATGCCGGGGGCGTAGAGCCGTAGCAGGCACACCCGGACTTCCATAATCAATCATAGTGCCAGGGGCGTAGAGCCGTAGCAGGCACACCTGGACTCACATAGGCTATCATGACATACGAGGGCTAATGGATCATCCAATGTTCATCCACATCAACAACAAATTATGCAATGCAACATATTCGTGCATTCTAATGCGAACAACCTAATATTGCATGGCAGAATGATGCATGGGCAATGCTTTATGATTCATTCATTTATTTATTTACTTTAAAACTTAAGGGGTGTTCCACTCACCTGGTAACTGAAGCTTGACAACGAACTCTGAACAACTATCTCACAACCGGGGGTCTCGGTTCCTCGGGTCCGAACCTACACAGGTGGACTCAAATGAGGCACCAAACATACATGAACGTGACTCTTAAAAGCTCCCCAAAAACCCCCTAAAACATCCTGAAAACATCACATGAAAACATGCAAGAAATGGCTGAACAGGGCACTTTCGGCGGCAGGTTCGGCGGCCGAAAGTCCCTCTGCAGCCGAAAGTCATGCAGGTTCGGCGGCACTTTCGGCGGCCGAACCTCCCAGACAGAGACGAACCTTGAGTTTCGGGGGCAGGCTTCGGCAGCCGAAACTGCCTCCACAAGGGGGTTCGGCGGCCGAAAGTCACTTCGGCGGCCGAACCTGAGTTTCTGCCGAAGGGCAGAAACTTGGCTCCCTTGTGTCCACAGCCTCCAAAACGCCTCAAAACCTGCATAAACTTGGTTCTACTCATGCATACACATCATACCAGTTCCTAGGGGCCTCAAACAAACATATACCCCATCTACAACACTTCAAACACACATCAAACATGCAACATTGTTCAAAAATCACATAAACCTAACATATGCTCAACTAATTCTAACATGCTTCTCTACCCCTTAAAACTTCATGAAACTCATTTAAAACATACATTGAGCTTAAGATCGGCTCTTACCTCTTGAAGATCGAGAAAGAGACGACTCAACTCGGAGATCCAAGCACGAGAGCTCCTGAGTTTCCAAAGCTCCAAAACTTGCCTTTAAAGCTTAAAACTTGCAATGTGGGTTTAAAACTCAAGAAAGATGGAGGAGATCTAGTGAAAGAACACAAGATTTGAGGAGAGGGAGATCGGAAGCTTGTTGTGGCCGAAAATGGGAGAAAACCTCGCCCATTTCGGCTAAGGGTCCCTTTTATAGTGGCTGGCCAGGCCACGTTCGGGGGCCGAAGGTGCCTCCGCATGCATGCAAGGTTCGGCGGCCGAACTTGGAGTTCGGCGGCCGAACCTGCATTTCCCTCACTCAAAACTTTCGGGCGCCTAAAGTCCCTCCGAAAGCATGCATGTTCGGCGGCCGAACCTCAAAGTTCGGCGGCCGAACCTGGGTTTTCCTCCAAAGATTTTTCATGCAAAAACTCATTTAATTCTTACTTAAAAACATGAAATACATGAAAACATTTCATAAAATCATAGTTTTACCCTTCTAGAGGTTTCCGACATCCGAGGTCCCACCGGACGGTAGGGATTCCGATACCGGAGTCTAGCCGGGTATTACAGTTCCAGCCTCCAAAAACCTATAAAACACCCATAACATGCATACCAACACTTCTCAACTAGCACATAACATATCTCATGCATATAGGGGTCTATAAACTAACTCAAACCCCTAAAACAACATCAAATAGCATATGCTCAACATATGCTCAACTCAAAGCTCCACCAACAACTAACCCATAAAACTCTCTAAAAACTCTTAAAACTTACTTTAAACATAAGGGGAGGTGAGGATCCATGCTTACCTCTTGAAGAACGAGAGGATTGCTGGTCCAAACTTGGAGATGTGGTGGAAAACTACTCAAAGTCTCCAAGTTGCTCAACTTTGCTTCCTTTTGCTCAAATCTCTAAAACAAAGCTTAAAACATGTTAAAACATGCAAGATTTGAGGAAAACATGAGAAACACACCAAGGAGAGCTTGAACCCACCTTTGACCCAAAAACAGAGTGTTTAACACTCAAGTCTCGGGCAAAGGGGCTTTTGTGGTGGCCAACCGACTCTTCCTTCGGCGGCCTAACGTGCATGCAAAACCATGCAACTTTCGGCGGCCGAACTTCACCTTCGGCGGCCGAACCTGGCTTTTGTCCCCTTGGCCTTTTCATTTCAAAAACTCACTTTTCTTCCTTAACTCAAAACATGCAAACATGATAAAAACACTTAAAAACCATCTTAAAAACCTTTCTTATACCCTTAGGGCAAGCTCCGACATCCTCGAATCCCGACTTCCAACGGAAAATCCGCCGGAACGTAGGAATTCCGATACCGGGGTCTAGCCGGGTATTACATTCTCCCCCCCTTAAGAACATTCGTCCCCGAATGTTCCTCTCTAACTCAAACATACTCAAAACATAACATAAAGCACATAAAGAACAAAAGAATCTAGAACTAACCTCAAAAGAGATGGGGGTACTGTTGGAGCATAGACTCCCTTGTCTCCCAGGTGCACTCTTCTATATTATGGTGGTTCCAGAGGACTTTCACCATCGGGATCTCCTTGTTCCTTAGCTTTCTGATCTGGGTGTCAATGATCCGTACTGGCTGTTCTACATACGTGAGATCACCTAGGATCTCCACATCTGGTTCACTGAGAACCTTACTCGGATCTGACACAAACTTCCTTAGCATCGAAACATGGAAGACTGGATGGATTCTTTCCATAGACATAGGCAAATCAAGCGTATACGACACATTTCCGACCTTCTGCACAATCTCAAAAGGTCCAATGTACCGCGGAGCCAACTTACCTTTCCTCCCAAAACGAACCACCCCTTTCATTGGAGACACCTTCAACAAGACCAGATCCCCCTCCTCAAACTCTATGTGCTTTCTGCGAACGTCTGCATAGCTCTTCTGCCGACTAACAGCAGTCTTGAGCCTCTCTCTGATAATGGGCACCACCCTGTTCGTGATCTCTACTAACTCAGGCCCTGCTAGGGACCTTTCTCCAACTTCTTCCCAACAAACTGGTGACCTGCACTTCCTCCCATACAGAGCTTCATATGGGGCCATCCCTATGCTAGCATGATGGCTATTGTTGTAGGCAAACTCCACTAAGGGTAGATGCTGCCTCCAAGATCCGCCAAAATCTAGCACACACATTCGAAGCATATCTTCTATGGTCTGGATGGTCCTCTCTGACTGTCCGTCAGTCTGTGGATGGAAAGCAGTGCTGAAGTCTAATCTTGTGCCCATAGCCTCTTGCAGACTTCGCCAAAACCTGGAGGTAAACTGGGGTCCTCTGTCAGACACTATAGAAACAGGAGCCCCATGCAACCTCACAACTTCCTCAAGATACACCTGCGCTAGCTTGTCCACAGAGTAGCCACTCATGACAGGAATGAAGTGAGCAGATTTAGTCAGTCTATCCACAATCACCCATATGGAGTCTAGTCTGTTGGACGTCGCCGGTAAGCCCACTACAAAATCCATGGCTATGTTCTCCCATTTCCATTCTGGAATCGGCAGTGGGTTAAGCATTCCAGCCGGCTTCTGGTGCTCTAGCTTCACCCTTTGACATATCTCGCAGGCTGACACAAACTGTGCCACTTCTCTCTTCATTGCTGGCCACCAATAAACTTTCTTCAGATCTTGATACATCTTGGTGGCTCCAGGGTGAATGCTATATCTCGCATTATGAGCTTCTCTCATAATGTCTCCTTTCAAACTGATGTCATCTGGTACACATAGTCTATTCCCGTAGCGGAGAATCCCTTGGTCGTCGAATCTAAACTCTTCGCTCTTGCCTGACTGAACAGTCCTGGCAATTTTGACCAACTCTGGATCCTCATGTTGTTTCTGAGCCACCTGCTCCAGAAACACGGGTGTAACTTTCATCTGTGCAATCAAAGCACCTGTACCAGTTACCTCTAACTGTAGCCCTTCCTCAACTAACCTGTAGAAGTCCTTCACCACCGGCCTCCTCTCTGCTGTAATGTGAGCTAAACTGCCTAGTGATTTCCGGCTTAAGGCATCGGCTACAACATTTGCCTTTCCCGGATGATACTGGATCCTGCAATCATAATCACTAAGCAATTCCACCCACCGTCTCTGCCTCAAGTTTAACTCTCTCTGACTCAGGATGTGCTGTAGGCTCTTATGATCTGTAAAGATCTTACATTTCACCCCATAGAGGTAATGCCTCCACATCTTGAGTGCAAAGATAACAGCTGCCATCTCAAGATCGTGTGTCGGATAGTTCAGCTCGTGCTTCTTCAGCTGTCTAGAAGCATAAGCGATTACTCTGTCATTCTGCATTAACACACAACCTAATCCCACTCGGGATGCATCACAGAACACTGTGAAGTCCTCATCACTAGTAGGCAGAGCTAACACCGGTGCTGAAGTTAATCTTCTCTTTAGCTCTTCGAAACTCTCTTCACATTGGTCAGACCATGTGAATCTCTGGTTCTTTCTGGTTAATCTGGTCATAGGAGCCGCTATCTTGGAGAAGTCCTGAACGAACCTCCTGTAGTAGCCTGCCAAACCCAAGAAACTCTTGACCTCTGTCACTGTGGTGGGTCTAGGCCAATTGGCTACAGCTTCTATCTTCTTGGGGTCCACTGCTATACCTTGATCTGACACTACATGCCCCAAGAATGAAATGCTCCTTAGCCAGAACTCACACTTGGAGAACTTGGCATATAAACCATGCTCTCTCAAGGTCTGCAGGACTATCCTCAGATGATGGGCATGCTCCTCTGCATTCCTGGAATACACCAAGATATCATCTATAAAGACAATAACAAAGTGATCCAGGTACTCTCTGAAAACTCGGTTCATGAGATCCATGAATGCTGCAGGGGCGTTAGTTAACCCGAACGGCATCACTAAGAACTCATAATGCCCATATCTGGTCCTGAAAGCTGTCTTAGGTACATCCTCTTCCCTGATTCTCAGCTGATGATAGCCCGATCTCAGATCTATCTTAGAAAAACAACCTGCTCCTGCTAGCTGGTCGAATAGATCATCGATCCTGGGTAGAGGATACTTATTCTTGGTAGTGACTTTGTTCAACTGCCTGTAGTCGATACAAAGTCTAAGGGATCCATCCTTTTTCTTGACAAACAACACTGGAGCACCCCAGGGTGAGGTACTTGGACGGATGAAACCCTTGTCTACCAACTCCTGTAGCTGCTCTTTCAACTCCTTAAGCTCTGCTGGTGCCATCCTGTAGGGAGGAATAGAGATCGGTCTGGTACCAGGCACTAACTCAATCTCGAACTCTATTTCCCTATCAGGTGGTAGTCCTGGAAGCTCATCTGGAAACACATCTGGGAACTCTCTGACTACGGGCACTGATCTGGGGTCCCTAACCTGACTGTCTAGCTCTCTCACATGAGCTAGATACCCCTGACATCCCCTCCGGAGCAACCTACGAGCCTGTAGGGCTGATATCAGACCTCTAGGCGTGCCCCTCCTGTCTCCTCTGAAGACAAACTCAGATCCATCCTCATCTCTAAACTTAACTACCTTGTCTCTACAGTCCAAGGTAGCACCATATGCAGATAGCCAATCCATCCCTAGAATGACGTCAAAATCTGTCAACTCTAGAACCACAAGGTCAGCTGGAAGGCATCTACCATCTATAAACACTGGACTATGTCGACAGACTGTCTCTGCCAACGATGGATCACACTTAGGGCCACTGACCCATAGGGGACACTCTAACCCAGACGTCATCAAACCCACTCTCTCTATGGCTCTAGGAGCAACAAAGGAATGTGAAGCACCAGGGTCTAACAAAGCATACACCTCAGAACACCCAATGAGAAGGTTACCTGACACCACGGTGTTAGAAGTGTTTGCCTCCTGCTGTGTCATCGTGAAAATCCGCGCCGGAGCTGACGGACCTCCACCTCTGGGACCTGCAGATGAAGAGGCTGACCCTCTCCCTCTGCCTCTGCCCTGCGTCATAACTGAAACTGGTGGCTGTGGCATGCTAGCTGGAGCTGTCTGCTGGGATGGTGCCGTGAAAGCTGCCTGAGGGCACTCACGAGCCATGTGTCCCTCCTGGCCGCACCTGTAACATCCTGTAATCCCAAAGCGACAAACTCCTCTGTGCGCTTTACCGCACCTACTACACACTGGAACCTCTGAGCCTGAACTCATGCCACTGCCTAATCCCAGACCTGCTTTAATCTTATTCCAGAACTTATTCTTCCTCGACTTCTGAGTGGAACCACTCCACTTCTTACCACTGGAAGTTGCTGCACCCTGTGAAGAGGGATCTGACTTGCCCCTACCTGGGGTCTTAGAACCAGAGGACTGTGCCGGCTGCTGTTTCACTGTACCCTGTAGAATGGCACTAGCCTCCATTCTCCGTGCTAAATCCACCACGGTGTGGAAACTCTCCCTCTCGGCTGCATGGATCAAAGAGGAATACCTGGAATGCAGTTTCATAGCATACCTCCTGGCCTTTTTCTGTTCCGTATCATAGGCCTGTCCTGCATACCGCAGCAACTCAATAAACCTGTCAGTAAACTCATCAATACTCATCTCCTCTGTCTGCTTGAGCTGCTCAAACTCTATCAGCTTTAGCTCTTTCGAACTATCTGGAAATGCCCATCCGGCAAACTCATTAGCAAACTCCTCCCAAGACATGTTATCCAACCTAGGGTCCACATAGACGCCAAACCATTCCTTCGCCTTCTTACATTTTAAAGTGAACCCTGCCATCTGAATGGCTCTGGTATCATCTGCCCCTAGCTCATCTGCTATCATCTTGACTGCTTTAATGTACTCAAACGGATCATCTCCTGATTGGTACTTAGGAGCATCTAACTTTAGGTAATCAGTCATCTTTACCTTGCTCCTCACAGATGGGCCAGGTTGAGGTGTTTGGATAACTGGGGCTTCTGGTTGTACCACTGGTGGTGGTGGGGGAGGTGCAGAACTTTCTGGTGTAGAGTATGCTGGACTGGGGTAAAAAGGCGAGGGTGGATACATGGGATATGGTGGATATGGGGGGTAATACGGTGGATAAGGCATATATGTGGGATATGGGTGAAAACTAGGATAATCCGATGTACCTCCCATCGAATATCCTGGGCCCTGTGGGTAGGGCTGATAGTGGGGTGGATAACCATACCCCGAGGCCTGACCGCCTCCCTGTGATGATCCCACATCCTCCTCTGTAGTGCCAACACCTAACCCTCCATCCCTTCTTGGATCCACATCCATCTCTTCCCTTGTATCACTCGATCTTCTTCTCTGTTCTGTCTCCCTCCTGCTTTCATCAAAAGACCTTCTAGGGTCTCTTGATGCTCTTTCTCTGCCTGCCCTTTGGGACATAGCTCTTGGCAAAGCAGGGGGACGCCCTTCCATACCCTCATTCTCGGGCGGAGCTCCAGTCAATCTAGCTGATCGACGGGTTCCTCTCATTTTCGCTTCTGAAAACATAACATACACTTTAGCATATGATCCATGTAAAAACATGAACCCTCAACTCATAGCATAGCATATCATAGCAAGCATTAAATGCACATGTATAACATCATGGCATTACACAGCATCAAGACAGGACTCAACATCCTATCCTAGTGGACATGATCTTCCTATTGTGCTTGCCCTCTAAAACAACCTCTTTCCGATGTGAGATATCTCTAATCCCTGAGCATCTTAGCTCAGCACACCGTACTCTAGAGGCCCTATGCTCTGATACCAATCTGTAACAGCCCGCTTACCGGACCATCACCGGCACTAGGATCCAGATCGGCTTAAGGCCGCCGGGACCCGTAGTAAGCCACCTGTAAACTCTGTGTACCTGATAAAACCCATACATGATCACACTTAAACTTAACACTGTTACTTACTCTTCTCTATTATTTTCTTTTTTTTCTTTCTTTGCTTGACTATCTTTTCTTTTCTTGAAACTTTTCTCATCAACTAAGCCTGGACTATGCATGCTCTGTCTGTATGCACTCGAAGAGTGATACCTGCTATGGTACCATACAGTAACTACAGAGATAGAAATACTACCATGCACCAAGCCTAGCTCTCATCACAACATTGTCTCAAACATATATAACATAAAAGGATCATGTACAAAGGATAACAAGCACTAGGGCCAAGCACAATACTCTAATACTCTATATAACTTGCTTTTACATCATTTCTGTACATTACATAAACTCTGTACTGTACATTATTATCATGTCCACTATTCTATGCTATTACATATGCCTTTACCCTTGCTTTCTCTTTCTCTTTCTCTTCTCTGAGGCCCTGAAAAATGGGGTTAGGGAGAGGGATGAGCTACTAAAGCCCAGTGAGCGGAAACCATAAAAACATTTAAAATATGCTATAATGAAATGCATCACTGCACAAACATTTCACATCTCAGATTGGACATGACCCCAAAACTCCCTCTGTCGGTGCCCGGCCCCCAAAGGAGCTCACACAGGTCTTTCACTAACTACTCATGGTGCCCGACCCTATAAGGGCTCTCACAGGACTCATCCAAGTTAAATGCCCGGCCCCAAAGGAGCTCACACAGGACATACAATAATGACAGACTTATGGGCTATTGGAGTCGCCTCGGTCCAATCCACATAAACAAATAATAATGCAATGCCTCAACTTGGTGAATACTAATGCAAAGCATCCTACATAAACATGGCAGTAATGATGCATGAATCATGCTAAAACATTCATTAACTGAAAACAAAGTTCTGTTCCACTCACCTCTGTCAACTGCTGAGCAGTCGCTGTAACTCTAACTCTGTGGGCCTCCTTGGTCTCTCGGGTCCGTTCCTACACAGGTGGACTCAAATGAGGACCAAACTTACTTAAACATAACTCTTAATATCTCCCTAAAACCCCTCTAAAACATCATAGGCATGCATGGCAAAATGGGCAAAAGAAGGCTGGACTGGGCACTTTCGGCGGCTGGTTCGGCGGCCGAAACCTCCCTCCAGAGACGAAACTCATGCATGTTCGGCGGCACCTTCGGCGGCCGAAAGCCTCGTCCAGAGACGAAACTCATGCACTTTCGGCGGCCGAACTCCCTCTTTCGGCGGCCGAAAGTCTCTTTCTCACCCAAAAGCCTAGCTTTCGGGGGCAAGGTTTGGCAGCCGAAACTGCCTCCACAAGGGGTTCGGCGGCCGAACCTTGCTTCGGCGGCCGAACCTGGATTCTCCAGAAAGGCAGAATCCCGACCCAACTCAGGGTTCCAGCCTCCAAAAACCTATAAAACACCCATAACATGCATACCAACACTTCTCAACTAGCACATAACATATCTCATGCATATAGGGGTCTATAAACTAACTCAAACCCCTAAAACAACATCAAATAGCATATGCTCAACATATGCTCAACTCAAAGCTCCACCAACAACTAACCCATAAAACTCTCTAAAAACTCTTAAAACTTACTTTAAACATAAGGGGAGGTGAGGATCCATGCTTACCTCTTGAAGAACGAGAGGATTGCTGGTCCAAACTTGGAGATGTGGTGGAAAACTACTCAAAGTCTCCAAGTTGCTCAACTTTGCTTCCTTTTGCTCAAATCTCTAAAACAAAGCTTAAAACATGTTAAAACATGCAAGATTTGAGGAAAACATGAGAAACACACCAAGGAGAGCTTGAACCCACCTTTGACCCAAAAACAGAGTGTTTAACACTCAAGTCTCGGGCAAAGGGGCTTTTGTGGTGGCCAACCGACTCTTCCTTCGGCGGCCTAACGTGCATGCAAAACCATGCAACTTTCGGCGGCCGAACTTCACCTTCGGCGGCCGAACCTGGCTTTTGTCCCCTTGGCCTTTTCATTTCAAAAACTCACTTTTCTTCCTTAACTCAAAACATGCAAACATGATAAAAACACTTAAAAACCATCTTAAAAACCTTTCTTATACCCTTAGGGCAAGCTCCGACATCCTCGAATCCCGACTTCCAACGGAAAATCCGCCGGAACGTAGGAATTCCGATACCGGGGTCTAGCCGGGTATTACATAGTTGAAGCATGGATCTATTTCAGTTTGTTTAGAATTGATCATTGATCTTTTTGATACTCTTATTTATTTCAATAAGTTAGTTTAGGATGTGGAAGACGCTTCTCACAATCCAAATTCCTCCTTAGTTTTAGTTTGATTAGGAAACGTTCGCTAATCAAACTCTAGTTAACAAGTTGCCAAGGAACATCCTTGGAGCTTTTAGCATCGAACAACTGTTAACTGCATTAGGTCTTAGAGAAACCCAACTCTTGTAACAGCCCGGAAACCGAACTGCCACCGGCACTAGGATCCAGATCGACTTAAGGTCGCCGGGACCCGTAGTAAGCCTGCTATCCTGTCTGTATACCTGTGAAATCCCATACATGATCATACATTTGCTGTAAAAACATAAAACTTTTCTTCGTTCTCAGGCTTAACCTGTGCATGCACTCTCTCTGTGCTCTACCAATCCCTACTAGAGCTCCTCATGGCTCTAGGCGGATCAATCTCATAATATTAAGCCTGGTTTTGCTCATAAACATACAACAATAAAGAAACATACATAAACTGATCATGTGACTCCACAAAGGGATTACAATTCTTATAGTCAAGCACCATTCTATATATTGTACATATACACAATCTCTATACATTTACATGTCCACACTAGCTATTACAAAACTCTGTACTCCTCCTGTACCCTGCTGAGTTCTCTCTGATCTCTGAACCTGTACAACTGAAGTTAGGGGAGAGGGATGAGCTACGATAGCCCAGTGAGTAGAATAAGCAAATATAGGTGATAAAACATGCTCTCATGGAATGCAACACATAATCACATAACCTCGGCCGGACGGATCAAAACTCCCTCTATCTCATCTGGGGTACCTAAGTACCATGTGCCTGGTCCCCGTAGGGCTGTTCCAGGTCTTTATGCCTGGTCCTCGTAAGGCTGTTCCAGGTCTTTCCTCTGAGGGCTAATGAATCCTCACGAAGTCCGTGCCGTCTCACATAAGCAATGTACAAGGAGCAATGCCAAGTACAAGGATAAATGCAATGCATCATCTTTGTGTACACTAATGCACTCACCCTAAAGCATATTCATGATGCATGAAGCATGATAAAATATCAGTTCTCATATTAAAACATTAAGTTAAATTCCACTCACCTGGTTATCTCTGAACTGACTCTACAGGTTCTGACACTGGACTCACTGCTGACCTCCCTGATTCCTCTGGTCCGTACCTACACAGGTGGACTCAAATGAGGGACTAAACTCACTCAAGAACATTTCTACGAAACTCCCCAAAACCCCTCTAAACAATCCTAAAACCATCACATAAACCATGCAAAAGAAAGCTGGACAGGGCACTTTCGGCGGCAGGTTCGGCGGCCGAAACCCCACTCCAGAGACGAAACTCATGCATGTTCGGCGGCACCTTCGGCGGCCGAAGGTCTCGTCCAGAGACGAAACTCACACACTTTCGGCGGCCGAACTCCCTCTTTCGGCGGCCGAAAGTCCCTTTCTAAACCGAAAGCCTAGCTTTCGGGGGCAACCTTTGGCAGCCGAACTGCCTCCACAAAGGGTTCGGCGGCCGAACCTTCCTTCGGCGGCCGAACCTGGTTTTGCCCGAAGGACAGAACCCTGCTCTGTTTCATGCAAACTTTGCCCAAAAACCTACCAACATGCATATCAACTACGCCCAACTAGCATATACACATATATATGCACAAAGGGGTCTAAACTACCCTAAAACCCCAAACAAACATAGCACATAACACTTAAACATGCTGGAACACCACAAATCACCAAAAACCACACCTAAACCTAAACATGCAAACTACCCATACAAACTTCATAAAACCTTTCAAAATCAACAAAGAAGCTCAGGATCTTCACTTACCTCTTACACAACTTGAGGATGAAGGATCCTAACGTGGAGATATGAAGAAAAGCTCTTCCAAAGCTCCAAGCTTCAAAACTTGCTTCTTTTGCTCAAAACCTTCATAAGTCACCAAAACTCTTAAAACTCTTGAAAGATTTGATGAAAATCATGGAAAACATGAAAGTCAACGTAGGAGAGGCTGAAACTCACCTCTGGCTGCAAGTGGAGGATAAATAACCTCCTTCCACCGACCCTTGGCCCTTTTATAGGTGGCTGGCTAGACCACCTTCGGCAG
The DNA here is from genome assembly GCF_001659605.2 of Manihot esculenta. NCBI lineage: Eukaryota > Viridiplantae > Streptophyta > Magnoliopsida > Malpighiales > Euphorbiaceae > Manihot > Manihot esculenta. The sequence goes on from NC_035167.2 coordinate 13,803,219, forward strand.
CCGAACGTGAAGCCGCAACCATGCAATGTTCGGCGGCCGAAAGTGACCTTCGGCGGCCGAACCTTTGCATTTCTCCCTTGTTGCTTTTCTTTCAAAACTCAAGTCTTTGAAACATGAAAACAAGTGAAAATACCTTGAACAATATATGCATTACCCTTCTCGAGGGTTCCGACACCCAAGATTCCACCGGACTATAGGAATTCCGATGCCGGACTCGAGCCGGGTATTACATTCTCCCCCCCTTAAGAACATTCGTCCCCGAATGTTCCTAACACAACATAAACACAGAGAAAAGGGGAAAACTAACCTTAAAACAGATATGGGTATTGCTGGAGCATGGACTCCCGAGTCTCCCAAGTGCACTCTTCTAGGTTGTGGTGGTTCCACAAAACTTTCACCATTGGTATCTCCTTGTTTCTCAGCTTTCTGATCTGGGTGTCAAGAATCCGCACTGGCTGCTCTATATAGGTGAGATCACTTACGATTTCCACCTCAGGTTCACTCAGAACCTTCTCTGGATCTGACACAAACTTTCTCAACATAGAAACATGGAATACCGGGTGAATTCGTTCCATAGAAGCCGGTAAATCTAGCTTATACGATACAGGCCCAATCTTCTGCAAGATTTCAAAGGGACCAATGTACCGTGGGGCCAGTTTACCCTTCTTTCCAAACCGAACCACTCCCTTCATCGGAGACACCTTAAGCAATACCATATCCCCCTCCTGGAACTCTATCTGCTTCCTACGGATGTCTGCATAGCTTTTCTGTCTGCTTACAGCTGTTCTGATCCTCTCTCTGATGATAGGCACTAACTTGCTGGTTATCTCTACTAACTCTGGCCCTGCAAGAGTTTTCTCTCCTACCTCTTCCCAGCAAACAGGTGTTCGGCACTTCCTCCCATACAAAGCTTCATAAGGAGCCATCCCTATGCTAGCATGATGGCTGTTGTTGTAGGCAAACTCCACCAGAGGTAGATGCTGCCTCCAAAAACCGCCAAAGTCTAACATACACATTCTCAGCATATCTTCAATGGTCTGGATGGTTCTCTCAGACTGACCGTCTGTCTGTGGATGGAAAGCAGTGCTGAAATCCAACCTTGTGCCCATTTCATTTTGCAGACTCCGCCAAAACCTGGAGGTGAACTGAGGTCCTCGATCCGATACTATCGACACTGGAACTCCATGCAACCTTACTACCTCGTCTACATACACCTGCGCCAACTTGTCCACAGAGTAGTTACTCCTGACTGGAATGAAGTGAGCAGATTTAGTGAGTCTATCCACAATCACCCAGATGGAGTCTAGTCTGTTAGACGTCGCCGGTAAGCCCACTACAAAATCCATAGCTATGTTTTCCCATTTCCATTCTGGAATCGGCAGTGGGTTAAGCATTCCAGCCGGCTTCTGGTGCTCTAACTTCACCCTTTGACATGTCTCGCAGGCTGACACGAACTGTGCCACTTCTCTCTTCATTGCTGGCCACCAATACACCCTTCTCAGATCTTGATACATCTTGGTGGCTCCCGGGTGAATGCTATACCTCGCATTATGAGCTTCCCTCATAATGTCGGCCTTCAAACTGCTATCATCTGGTACACATAATCTCTTACCGTGCCGAAGAATCCCCTCACTATCAAATCTGAACTCTGCACTGTTGCCCGACTGAACAGTCCTGGCAATCTTCACTAACTCGGGGTCTTCGTGCTGTTTCAGAGCCACTTGCTCTAGAAACACTGGGGTCACTCTCATCTGTGCTATCAAAGCACCTGTATCAGATAACTGCAACTGTAACCCGTCTTCCACGAGCTTGTAGAAATCCTTCACCACCGGTCTTCTCTCTACTGCAATGTGGGATAAACTGCCAAGTGACTTTCGGCTTAAGGCATCAGCTACAACATTTGCCTTGCCCGGATGATACTGGATCTTACAATCGTAATCACTGAGCAATTCTACCCACCGTCTCTGCCTCAAGTTTAACTCTCTCTGACTTAAGATGTGCTGTAGGCTCTTATGATCCGTATAGATCTCACATTTTACCCCATAGAGGTAATGCCTCCACATCTTAAGTGCAAAGATAACAGCTGCCATCTCCAGATCGTGTGTCGGGTAATTCAGCTCGTGCTTCTTCAGCTGTCTAGAAGCATAAGCGATCACTCAGTCATTTTGCATCAACACACAACCTAATCCCACTCGGGATGCATCACAGAACACTGTGAAATCTTCATCACTAATCGGCAGCGCTAACACCGGTGCTGAAGTTAACCGTCTCTTCAACTATGCAAAACTCTCCTCACATTCCTCTGACCACACAAACTTCTGATTCTTTCTGGTCAGTCTGGTCATAGGAGCAGCTATCTTCGAAAAGTCCTGAACAAACCTCCGATAGTAGCCTGCCAAACCCAGAAAACTCTTGATCTCGGTCACTGTAGTGGGTGTAAGCCAGTTGGCTACTGCCTCTACCTTTTTGGGATCTACTGCTATACCGTCCTCTGATACAACATGTCCCAAAAAGGAAATGCTCCTTAACCAGAACTCACACTTGGAGAACTTGGCATACAAGCCATGCTCTCTCAAGGTTTGCAGCACTATCCACAGATGCTGGGCATGGTCCTCTGCATTCCTGGAGTACACCAAGATATCATCAATAAAGACGATCACAAAACGATCCAAGTACTCCCTGAAAACCCTGTTCATGAGATCCATGAATGCTGCAGGGGCGTTAGTCAACCCGAACGGCATCACAAGGAACTCATAATGCCCATATCTGGTTCGGAAAGCAGTCTTAGAGACATCTCCTTCCCTGATCGTCAACTGGTGGTATCCGGATCTCAGATCTATTTTAGAAAAACAACCTGCTCCTGCCAGCTGGTCGAAGAGATCATCGATCCTGGGTAACGGATACTTGTTTTTGATAGTGACTTTGTTCAACTGTCTGTAGTCGACACAAAGTCTAAGAGGTCCATCCTTCTTTCTGACAAACAACACTGGAGCACCCCAGGGTGAGGTACTCGGGCGGATGAAACCCTTAGCTACCAAATCCTGTAACTGCTCTTTCAACTCTCGCAACTCTGCTGGTGCCATCCTGTAGGGAGGAATAGAGATCGGTCTGGCATTGGGCATCAACTCAATCTCGAACTCTATTTCCCTATCCGGTGGCAGTCCTGGAAGCTCTTCAGGAAACAAATCTGGGAAGTCTCTAACAACTGGTACTGAGGATGGTTCCCTAACCTGACTGTCTAGCTCTCTCACATAAGCTAGGAACCCCTGACACCCCTTCCTTAACATCCTATGAGCCTGGAGGGCTGATATCAAACCCCTAGGTGTCCCTCTCCTGTCTCCTCTGAAGACACACTCTGACCCATCCTGGTCTCTGACACTGACTACCTTGTCTCTACAGTTCAGGGTAGCATCATACGTAGATAACCAATCCATCCCTAGAATGACATCAAAATCTGTCAACTCTAGAACCACCAGGTCAGCTGGAAGGTATCTACCCTCTATGCACACTGGACTGAACCGACAGACTGACTCTGCCAAAGATGGATCACATTTGGGTCCACTGACCCATAGAGGACACTCTAACTCAGACACTATCAGACCCAACCTCTCTGCAGCTCTAGAAGAAATGAAAGAGTGAGAAGCACCGGGGTCCATTAAAGCATACACCTCTGAACACCCAATGATGAGATTACCTGACACCACCGTGTTCGACGTGTCTGCCTCCTGCTGAGTCAGGGTGAAAATCCGTGCTGGGGCTGACGGACCTGCACCTCGGGAACCCATCCCTGATGAAGAGGCTACCCCTCTTCCTCTTCCTCTGCCACTGCTTGGTGGTATGGCTGAAGCTACTGGCTGTACTACACTGCCCGTACTCATCTGCTGGGATGGTGCAACCAAAGTCGCCTGAGGACATTCCCGTGCATAATGTCCCTCCTGCCCACATCTATAGCAGGCTGTGGATCCCAACTGACAAGCTCCTCTATGCTGTTTGCCACACCTCTTACACACTGGAAAATCTGCGCCAGAACTGGAGCCACTACTCATTCCCAGACCCGACTTAAGCCTATTCCAGAACTTGCCTCTCTTTCCTCTGAATTTCTCCCATCTCTTCTTACTTGCACTTGCTGTACCCTGTGAGGAGGAACCTGGTTTAACACCAGAAGACTGTGCCTTGACTACCCCTTGACTTATGGCACTGGCCTCCATCTTTCTAGCAGCATCCACAATAGAGTGGAAACTTTCCTTCTCCGCATGAAGAATCAAAGAGAAATACCTGGGATGAAGCCTTGTGGCATATCTCTTTGCCTTCTTCTGATCTGTATCATATGCCTGACCGACATATGGCAACAATTCCAGGAACTTATCTGTATAGTCATCAACGCTCATCTCCTCCATCTGTCGCAATTGCTCAAACTCCACAACCTTTAGTTCCCTGGAACTGTCAGGAAAAGCCCATCCAGCAAATTCGTTGGCGAACTCTTCCCATGTCATACTCTCAAGTCTCGGGTCCACATAATTCTTGAACCATTCTCTAGCTTTCTTACACTTTAACGTGAACCCTGCCATCTCAATGGCTCTACCATCATTTGCTCCCAACTCACTTGTTATCATTCTAACTGCACTGAGATACTCAAAGGGATCATCTCCTGTATTGAATTTAGGAGCATCCAACTTTAAGTACTCGGTCATCTTCACCTTACTTCCCCCTGAAGAACTGGGTTGCTGTGCTTCCACAACAGGGGCTACTGGTTCAGGAGGTGGTGGTGGAGGAACTGGTTCCCTCACTTCAGGCTGTACTGGACTTGGATGAACAGGTGGGGGTGGATACATGTGATATGGTGGATAAAAGGAAGGATAGGGCATATATGGCATGTAGGGTGGATATGGGGCAAAACTAGAGTAATCCGACGTGCCTCCCATCGGATACTCTGGGCCCTGTGGAAAGGGTGGATAACTAAACCCCGAAGCCTGAACGCCTCCCTGGGACTCCCCCATACCTTCTTCTGACCTTCCTACACCAATGCTTGCATCTCTACTCTGATCCTCTTCCATCACACCTCTTTCTTCTACTGACCTTCCCCCTCTGCTTACTCCTCTCCTGCTCTCGTCAGAAGATCTTCTAGGATCTCGTGACGTTCCTTCCCTGCTTGACCTGTGCGATCTTGCCCTTGGCAAGGCAGGTGGACGAGCAGCTGTACCCTCACTTACAGGTGGGACTCCTGTCAATCTCGCGGATCGACGAGTTCCTCGCATCTTCACTCTCTGGAAAACAACAAATCACATAACATATCAGCAACACATCAAACACATGCACATGCATAACTCAGGGCATTGCACATCAGCATAACATCCTATCCTCGTGGACATGTTTTTCCTATGGTGCTTGACCTACTAAACCTCTCTATGAGCCCAACTCTCTCTCTATAGGTCCGACCATATGAACCTAGGGCTCTGATACCAATCTGTAACAGCTCGGAAACCGAACTGCCACCGGCACTAGGATCCAGATCGACTTAAGGTCGCCGGGACCCGTAGTAAGCCTGCTATCCTGTCTGTATACCTGTGAAATCCCATACATGATCATACATTTGCTGTAAAAACATAAAACTTTTCTTCGTTCTCAGGCTTAACCTGTGCATGCACTCTCTCTGTGCTCTACCAATCCCTACTAGAGCTCCTCATGGCTCTAGGCGGATCAATCTCATAATATTAAGCCTGGTTTTGCTCATAAACATACAACAATAAAGAAACATACATAAACTGATCATGTGACTCCACAAAGGGATTACAATTCTTATAGTCAAGCACCATTCTATATACTGTACATATACACAATCTCTATACATTTACATGTCCACACTAGCTATTACAAAACTCTGTACTCCTCCTGTACCCTGCTGAGTTCTCTCTGATCTCTGAACCTGTACAACTGAAGTTAGGGGAGAGGGATGAGCTACGATAGCCCAGTGAGTAGAATAAGCAAATATAGGTGATAAAACATGCTCTCATGGAATGCAACACATAATCACATAACCTCGGCCGGACGGATCAAAACTCCCTCTATCTCATCTGGGGTACCTAAGTACCATGTGCCTGGTCCCCGTAGGGCTGTTCCAGGTCTTTATGCCTGGTCCTCGTAAGGCTGTTCCAGGTCTTTCCTCTGAGGGCTAATGAATCCTCACGAAGTCCGTGCCGTCTCACATAAGCAATGTACAAGGAGCAATGCCAAGTACAAGGATAAATGCAATGCATCATCTTTGTGTACACTAATGCACTCACCCTAAAGCATATTCATGATGCATGAAGCATGATAAAATATCAGTTCTCATATTAAAACATTAAGTTAAATTCCACTCACCTGGTTATCTCTGAACTGACTCTGCAGGTTCTGACACTGGACTCACTGCTGACCTCCCTGATTCCTCTGGTCCGTACCTACACAGGTGGACTCAAATGAGGGACTAAACTCACTCAAGAACATTTCTACGAAACTCCCCAAAACCCCTCTAAACAATCCTAAAACCATCACATAAACCATGCAAAAGAAAGCTGGACAGGACACTTTCGGCGGCAGGTTCGGCGGCCGAAACCCCACTCCAGAGACGAAACTCATGCATGTTCGGCGGCACCTTCGGCGGCCGAAGGTCTCGTCCAGAGACGAAACTCACACACTTTCGGCGGCCGAACTCCCTCTTTCGGCGGCCGAAAGTCCCTTTCTAAACCGAAAGCCTAGCTTTCAGGGGCAACCTTTGGCAGCCGAACTGCCTCCACAAAGGGTTCGGCGGCCGAACCTTCCTTCGGCGGCCGAACCTGGTTTTGCCCGAAGGACAGAACCCTGCTCTGTTTCATGCAAACTTTGCCCAAAAACCTACCAACATGCATATCAACTACGCCCAACTAGCATATACACATATATATGCACAAAGGGGTCTAAACTACCCTAAAACCCCAAACAAACATAGCACATAACACTTAAACATGCTGGAACACCACAAATCACCAAAAACCACACCTAAACCTAAACATGCAAACTACCCATACAAACTTCATAAAACCTTTCAAAATCAACAAAGAAGCTCAGGATCTTCACTTACCTCTTACACAACTTGAGGATGAAGGATCCTAACGTGGAGATATGAAGAAAAGCTCTTCTAAAGCTCCAAGCTTCAAAACTTGCTTCTTTTGCTCAAAACCTTCATAAGTCACCAAAACTCTTAAAACTCTTGAAAGATTTGATGAAAATCATGGAAAACATGAAAGTCAACGTACGAGAGGCTGAAACTCACCTCTGGCTGCAAGTGGAGGAGAAATAACCTCCTTCCACCGACCCTTGGCCCTTTTATAGGTGGCTGGCCAGACCACCTTCGGCAGCCGAACGTGAAGCCGCAACCATGCAATGTTCGGCGGCCGAAAGTGACCTTCGGCGGCCGAACCTTTGCATTTCTCCCTTGTTGCTTTTCTTTCAAAACTCAAGTCTTTGGAACATGAAAACAAGTGAAAATACCTTGAACAATATATGCATTACCCTTCTCGAGGGTTCCGACACCCGAGATTCCACCGGACTATAGGAATTCCGATGCCGGACTCGAGCCGGGTATTACAACTCTAACCTTGCCAACCGCGTGGTCAAGTTTAGATTATGCAACTGATTATACTTGTGTCTAAACAATCTAAGCAATTACGGACCTAAATTATTCAAACAATATATTACTCAAGCAATTAAAAGCAACAGGGCTTAATTGATTCTAAAAGCAAAGCAATAATTATAGAAAGATCAAGTTGCATAAATATTGAAAGTAAACAAGACTTTAACAATGGGGTTTTAAATCTCCCAATTCATCACAAACTGAATTTTTCCAACTTCAACTAGAAAAAGGAAGTGTTTAGTCACTCATGGTGGACAAAATCACAAAAAGAAAGAAGAAAGAAAAGAATGGAGAAGCTGCTGTGTGACTGCCTAGATTCTGCAGAATTACCGATGGTGGAGAGAGATTCTTCTCTCTGGGTTAGATGCTGTCTCCTTTTATAGCTGGAGAGGTTTTATCCAATTCGGGTTTGGAAATCCCCATCTTGACTTGGTCTTTTGTGGTCTTTGATTCCTCTTTGGATCTTGTATTTAATTGTGAATGGAATTCCTCAAGTGAAAGACCTTTTCATGGCTCTTGGGACTGATCTTGCAGTGTTTGAAATGGATTTGGACTTCTCCACTTTTGAATTTTGGTTTTCTGCACATTTTTCCGCTTCTGCTGTCTCTCTGCGTGAAAGTGATTTGGGCGGGTGATTTGGGCAGATCACTTGCCCAAATCGTTTCTGCGAATTCACTGTCTCTGCTTCCTCTGCTTGATTTGGCCAAATCACTCTGACCCAATCACTTTTCCAGCTTTTTCTGCACTTTTTCTTCAACTTTCCATTTTCTTTCTTTTCTACAAAAAACATAACAAAAATATAAATTAAGCTAGAAAAATGTGTAATTAAGTAGTAATAAATATAATAAAAATGTGGTTAAATTATGCTTGATCAAATACCCCACACCTAAATTTTTGCTTGTCCTCAAGCAACAAACAATTTAGTCAATCAAGCTCCTTTTTCTTTTGAGCCTAAGTACCACTTAATCAGCCCCCCCTAGACTCCCAAATTGAAGTATTACAATATGGAGTACATGCACTAAGGTTGTTCTCCTTTTTCCTTGTTTCTTTTCACTTACCATGGCCAAGAGAAAGGTTTTTGGTTCAATCATGCTTATTCTTTTTGTTTTAAGCTTGATGCAACCCTCTATGAGTAACTTGCCCTTCTTGTTAAGCACACTTTTTATTCAGCAGCACTTTTCCTTTATTCTTGCCTGAAAAAGTCACCAACCTTTTTACGCGAAGGTGCATATTGGTGATACCCACCCCCGGTTACTCAGTTAGTCACTTGTTCAAATGGCTACTAGCTCTGTTCATAGCTTATTTGGCCATTGGAACAGGTTTATGATTCGTGCTTTGTGCTGGTTTTTCTTTTTCTTTTCTTTTCATAACAGTTTGGGCAAATCAGATCATAGGGAGTTACACTAACTTTATATTTGCATGTATTTATATTTTTATTTCCCTTGGCCAAAGCAAGTTTAAAGATTCAATTCAAGAAAAGAACTTCCTAAGTGAAGGTAGCACACTGTAATTGATTTAATTTAGGTTTAAAGGGGTGGAAAATCAATGGGATCATGAGATAAGAAGCTCTTTTAACCTTGTTATCTATGCTGAGTAGAGCAATGGCTAAGACAAAATTCTGTGTGTGTGTGCAGAAAGTGAAAAAATTGTGTGCAAAAGAAAAATGTGTGAAAGAAAAAAATTTTGGTGTGTGTTATAGGGTAAAAAGATGTAAAAAGAAACAAAAATAAAGCAAAAGATAATGTAATCAATACAAAAATAACCTAACAGTACCCCCACACCTATTGCAAACATTGTCCTCAATGTGTAAACATATATATAAAAATTAAGAAGGAAAGGGAAAGGGACTTCCTGGCCTGTGGGTGATTTGGCCAGTGATTTGGGCAAATCACTCGGCCAAATCACTATCTGCCATGGTCTGTGCGTAGGAAGTGGTCCACCAGTAGTTGCAACAGGTGCTCAACGTGATGCATTCTGTCCTCAATTCTGCTGAGACAAGCCTCTACTGTCTGGTTTGGGGCTACGTCTTCAGGGGCCTGATTTGCTTCCTGCTGTGGTGTCACAGGAGGTGGTTCATCTGCTGGGGGTGCCTGGTCTGTTTCCCTTGATGTCCTATCTGCTGGGGCAAGCTGCTGGTATACTGGGGTAAGGGTGGCTTTCTTCTTCCTGAATACACGCTCATGGCGTGGTGTTAGAGGCCTTGCAGGTGAAAGAGAAAAAATGTTCCCCACTTTGCAAAGCAATCCCATATTATCTAAAGATCGAAGGTCCAAGGGGGTTGGTTTGTTGGTGGGGGTGAGGTCAGTGTGGTCTGGGTGCAATAATTTCAAGTTCACTGCAATGGCAGTGATCAAATGGCCCAGAATCAGGGGGCGGTGGTACTGGATGGTGCTGGATAATTGGATAGCAACCCAGTAACCCAGGTGGATTTTCTGGTGAGTGTGCATGCACCACAAAATATACAACTCTGTTCTGGTCATGATGTTGGGTGCATCCTTCCTCCTAGAAAATGTGTAGGCTAAGAATCTGTGAAAGTATTTTAGGCTGGAATTTTTCAGGTACAGGTCCTTGGACCTGGTGGGCGAGTAAGAATCAGGAGGGTTATCACACAACTCCAAATAGGCATTGCTGGGATTGAATTCAGCAGGAAAATCCCAGCTGGAGTCAGGGCATTCAGAGCCCATGGCAATGCCAAACTCCTGCAGGGACAAGCGAAATCGCTTGTAATGATCCAGAAATCGGACCGCTACCGGCGCTAGGATCCAGATCGGCTTAAGGCCGCCGGGACCCGTAGGAAGCCTAACATACATCCTGTAACACTGGTATAATCCCATACATGATCAAACATAAACATAAAAACTTTAAAACCTTTCATATACCAAGCTTGATTCGTATGCTACATAACTGAAAACATATAAACCCTCATGCTAGAGCCCTCATCAAATGCTCTAGCTAGGTTAACATTACATACATCAAGCCTAGTTCACATCTCAACAATAAAAACATAACATACTGACCATGTACAAAAGGGATTAACCAGACCTTAGGGTCAAGCACAATTCGAATCCATAAACATAACTCTACTTTACGTCTCATTACATTACATTATCTTACAATGCATTATTTCAATTTACATTACATGTCCACACTAACATGCTAATCTATTACAAAGCCATAACCTTAATTTCTGAGACTTCTCGATCTACCTCTGACCTGCAAACCTGGGGGTTAGGGAGAGGGGTGAGCTAAAAAGCCTAGTGAGCATAACTATATAAAGAAAACATTTAAACATATGCCATCATGAAATGCATCACATCACAAACAATCCACATCAAGGATGAACTTGTCACCAATAGCCCTCTACATATCGTAACATGTCCAACTGTGCCAGGGGCGATACGGCTACGCCTGATATTCTCTTACATAGCTCATATCATAACATGTCCAACTATGCCAGGGGTGATATGGCCACACCTGGTCTTCTCTTACATATAACATATTGCCAGGGGCGATACGGCCACACCTGGTCTTTCCATCTCATGTCTTATCATATCATATCATATCGTACTGAGGGCTAGAGGATCATCCAATATCCATCCACATCATTATCATCGTATTATGCAATGCATCATATTCGTGAATTCTAATGCAAACAACCTATTACATAACATGGTATTCATGATGCATGAACATGCTTAAAACATTTGAGTTAGTTCTACTCACCTCTGGCAGACGCTGGACTGACTCTGCAACAGCTAACATTGCTGGCCTCCTCGGTTCCTCGGGTCCGATCCTACACAGGTGGACTCGAATGAGGGACCAAACACACTCTAGCAAGACGCTAAACAACTTCCCAAAACCCCCCTAAAACATCATAGAAATCATGCAAAGGAAGGCTAGACAGGGCACTTTCGGCGGCAGGTTCGGCGGTCGAAAGTCCCTCTAAAGCCGAAACTCAGCCACTTTCAGCGGCACCTTTCGGCAGTCGAAAGTTCTTCCAGAGACGAAACTCATGCATGTTCGGCGGCACCTTCGGCGGCCGAAACTCCCCTCCAGAGCCGAAAGTCCAACTTTCGGGGGCAGGGTTCGGCAGCCAAAACAAGCCACCACAGGCAGGTTCGACGGCCGAAAGTCCCTTCGGCGGCCGAACCTGAGTTCTTCCAGAAAGGCATAACTCAGCCTCCTCATGCACCTACACCCTCCAAACCTTCCAAAACAACCCAAAACCTCACATGCTCTCTCCCAAGCATGCATACACACTCCCACATGCATAAACTAGCGTAAACCTCCAATAAACAACACATCTACCATACATATAGCTCATGATCAACATAAGCCAAAACTATGCAAACCATGCATAAACTCCCTTAAACCCTTCAAAACACACTTAAAACATAAGGAAAGGTGAGGATCCATGCTTACCTCTTGAAGATCGAGAGGATTGATGGTCTAAACTCGGAGATGCAAAGGAAAACCGATCCGAAGTCTCCAAGCCTCACAACTTTGCTCTTTAGCTCAAATCCTTCAAAACCAAGTTAAACCCTTCTTAAAACTTGCTACACTTTGAAGAAATACATGGAATCAACTAAAGGAGAACAAAGACTCACCTATACCCGAAAAGAGAGAGAAAACTCACTTCTAATCCGGATAAGGGACCCTTTTATAGGTGGCTGATAGAGTATAATTTAGTCCATTTTATATTAATATTATTAATAAATATTTACATGATTTCTGCCTAATTTAGTGTTTTTAATATTATTTTGCAGAAAATGGTGTAAAAGGACAATTTGGAGAAAATCCCCCTAAAACTGCCTTATTGGAGCAAAGAATGAGGAAAAGATTTTAAAGCTTAAATATTCAAGCAATTTGGGCCCGTTTATGGACAGCCCGCTCTTGCACCTTGGGCCCCGCCAAAGCATTTCAACGCAGCCCATTCACACTTGCACGTGGAGCGCATTTCACCCATGCATGGCCCAGCCCGCACATGGACCACGCAGCCCATTTCCTGCCGCCTTCAGCAACTCATGCACATGGCCCCATTCCTCACAAAGAAGACAAGCACTTCACATGGACAAAGCACGCGCAATTGACCAAGCAGCCCACCGGAACAATCCACGCATATGGCCCATGCAAGCTTCCGCACCGTTCACGCACACGGGAATTCACAGCCCGTGCACACCCACGCTTCACGCCATTGGGCCCGCGTCATCAACTCCAGCACCTTTCACTTGCATATGGCCCACACCAATCCATCAATTCACACGAATGGACCAAGCACCAGGCGCTCAACACTCACGCCCCAGCTCCCGCACACTCCTTCACCTTGGGCCGAGCGCGCAAATGGACCAACACTCATGCACAAGCTCAACGGGCAGCACTTCACATGGACCAAGTGGACCCACCTTCATCATCCACGCTCACCAGCACTTCATGCGGACAAATCAGGCACGAGGACCCACCGACGGCTTCAACGCTCTCACACGTAGACCAAAATTTCCAATTTAGCATCGCTCCTCCGCACCTATTTAAAGAGCTCTTCAGCGAACAATTGAAAGGATAGAATTCCTCCTCTCGGCAATTTCTGCAAACCAGCTCCTTCGGTTCTTTCTTTTTCCTTTTTTTTATTTTATTTTTTTATTTTATTTTTTCTATTTTTAATTTTATTTTTTCTATTTTTAATTCATTGATTGAAACTTTAGTTGTTTAATGGGTTGTGAGACTTGATCAAATATTGTTTAATTTTGGGAATTCAATATTCATGCAATTTCATATTTAATTCTCATATTATTTTGTTATTGAAATCTACGTTGATTTTTTATCGCAAAATAATTATTTGTTAGTTTGAATAGTTTAAATCCGTAATTGCTTAGGTTATTCTTATATGAGAACACTTGGGATAAAATCCCAAGAAAATTGCATGATCTAGCGTTATCTCCATACGTTTGGGTAGCTAGGATTGGATCTCTCTATTTCTTAATGCAATTGACAATTGTTTTGATGCCTAAGGCCCAAGGACGTTCCTTGGCAATTTGTTAATTAGTAATTAATTAGAGGACGTTCCCTAATTGGTTTAATCATAAGGAGAGATAATGGTGGTGAGAAGCGTCTTCCATCCCCATAACTAATCTATTAAATCAACCCAAAAGAACAAAGTATCTGTGATCAATCCCAATGACTAAAGTGGATCCAATACTTCAACTAGAGCTTTCTTATTATTTATTTCTCTTTTATTTTATTATTCGCTTATTTTAATTGCTTTTAATAGTTTATTAATCAAATCAATCTCAAACCCCCCCATTTTACTTTTACTGCAATTTATTTTTATTCCGCTTTCAGTTTATCTCATTTTTGGTTTATCTCATTGTTTCAGTTTATTTTATTGGTCTTGTTGAGAAAAATAAATAGGTAATCAATTCTCTGTGGATTCGATCCTTCACCACTATCTGCAGTTGTAAATTGTTGATAACCAAGAATGTTATTTTTGACCGGGTTCGACAACCGCGAGTCAAAAATTGGCGCCGTTGCCGGGGAATTGATTTAACTCATTTGTTTTTCTTTCAGGACCAAAAAAAAAAAAAAAAAAAAAAAAAGATAGCACCACCGAATCAGCCTCTGAAGAAGTCACCATCGCAGATCTGAATCATGGATGAGGTAAGTAGACTTGATCTCTCTTTTCTGACATCTTTTATGAAGGATTTGGCCATAGAACTAGTTCAACAGGTTCAAGCACCCCAACCACCCAAGCCATGTATGATCTGTGGATATGTGGGACACCTAACTTCCCGATGTCCTACACTTTATGAGGATGACCAACCAATGCATACATTTGGAGGATTCAATGACCAACTAGTACATGCCTTTGGAGGATTCAATAGCCAGCCTAGACATGATCAATATTCTCACACATACAATTCAGGTTGGGGAGACTGTCAGAACTTCGACTATGCTAGGGTTAACAATTATCAGAACTATCAGAGGGACGACCCCTACCTTAACACATACGATCCATATTGGGGAGACCAGCCGAACTATGGCTACGCTGAGGCTAACAATTACCAGGATTACCAAAACTATCAAGCCCAAACAGCACCTCCAAGTTCCAATATGCACCTTGATGAAGAAAAGATGAGGACATTGGCAGTTACTTTGCAAAGTATGCAACAACAAATGGATCAAATGGCCACCTCATTGAATGCACTCATGTTAAGAAAAGAGCAAGAACTTCAAGATGTGGAGGATGATGAGGAAAGTTGGCAAGTACAAGAACAAGCCTCTGAAGAAACACAACCAGAATACTGTTTGTCCAAACAAACTGATCAAACAGAACCTGTTGTTGATTTAGATATCATTGATTATTTGAGCAAAGATATTTTTTATACAAATCAAGATGATTCTTGCAGGGAAGAGAGCCAAAAAGAGCCAGAACTGAAAGAAACTAACTGTTACATCCAACAGGTGGACTGCGAACACGCACAGAACAAAGGAGAACCAATCACACCTCTTCAGATCAATCTTGCGCAGTCAGAAGGAACTCCAACTGAACCACCTCAGCTTGGACCGCAGATCAATCTTGTGCAAGAAGGAGTACCTGAAATCCTCTCAGGCGCGTCCTTTCAGCTTCCAACACAAATCAGTCTTCCACCTCAGTTAGGTCCTATGCAGAAGGAGGAAACTGAAACTCCTTTCATCCTTCTAATGCTAACAGTCCATGCCCAGGAGGAACAAATGGTAGTCTAATGGCCCAAACCAAAGGAGCATGCAGATCAATGCCTGCCCAAACCACCGGATAAGGTAGAGTTTGTTTTGCCTGAATTCAGTACTAAATTGCAGCTAGCCATAGAGAAACATGAATTGGAGTTCAAAGTTCTTTTCAATCATCTCAAAAATGCAAACATAAAGGCTAGAGGCACACCTCATCTAAAAGAGGAGAAGCTAATCATGTTACTTCATGAGTACATGGAAAAAATAGGATGGGCTATGACTAAATCAAAAGGAGTGCTACACTTTCTACTCAATGCAGTTGGGACTCTTTTCCTGTAACAGCCCGGAAATCGAACTGCCACCGGCACTAGGATCCAGATCGACTTAAGATCGCCGGGACCCGTAGTAAGCCTGCTCTCCTGTCTGTATACCTGTGAAATCCCATACATGATCATACATTTTCTGTAAAACAATAAACTTTTCTTCATTCCAAGGCTTAACCTGTGCATGCACTCTCTCTGTTCTCTACTCATCCCTACTAGAGCTCCTCATGGCTCTAGGCGGATCACACTCATAATGTTAAGCCTGGTTTTGCTCATAAACATACAACAATATATGTAAACATAAACTGATCATGTGAAAAGAACAAGGGATTACAACTCTTATAGTCAAGCACCATTCTATACACTATACATAAACCTTATCTCTTTACATTTACATGTCCACACTAGCTATTACACCACTCTGTACTCTTCCTGTACTCTGTTGAGTTCTCTCTGACCTCTGAACCTGCACAACTGGAGTTAGGGGAGAGGGATGAGCTACTATAGCCCAGTGAGTAGAATAGTAAGAAAAACACAGGTGCTAAAACATGCTCTCATGGAATGCAACACATAATCACATCACCTCGGCCGGACGGACCAAAACTCCCTCTATCTCATATGGGGTACCGGAGTACCATGTGTCTGGTCCCCGTAGGGCTGTTCCAGGTCTTTGTGCCTGGTCCCCGTAGGGCTGTTCCAGGTCTTTCCTCTGAGGGCTAATGAATCCTCACGAAGTCCGTACCGTCTCACATAAGCAATGTACAAGGAGCCATGCCAAGTACAAGGATAGATGCAATGCGTCATATTCGTGTACACTAATGCACTCACCCTATAGCATAGTCATGATGCATGAAGCATGATAAAAGATTCAGTTCTCATATTAAAACATTAAGTTAAGTTCCACTCACCTTTAGTTATCTCTGAACGGACTCTGCAGGTTCTGACACTGGACTCACTGCTGACTTCCCTGATTCCTCTGGTCCGTACCTACACAGGTGGACTCAAATGAGGGACCAAACTCACTCAAGAACATCTCTAAGAAACTCCCCAAAACCCCTCTAAAAAAATCCTAAAACCATCACATAAAACATGCAAAAGAAAGCTGGACAGGGCACTTTCGGCGGCAGGTTCGGCGGCCGAAACCCCACTCCAGAGACGAAACTCATGCATGTTCGGCGGCACCTTCGGCGGCCGAAGGTCTCGTCCAGAGACGAAACTCACACACTTTCGGCGGCCGAACTCCCTCTTTCGGCGGCCGAAAGTCTCTTTCTAAACCGAAAGCCTAGCTTTCGGGGGTAACCTTTGGCAGCCGAAACTGCCTCCACAAGGGGTTCGGCGGCCGAACCTTCCTTCGGCGGCCGAACCTGGTTTTGCCCGAAGGGCAGAACCCTGCTCTGTTTCATGCAACCTTTGCCCAAAAAACTTACAAACATGCATATCACCTACTCCCAACTAGCATATACGCATATATATGGTGCATGCTTGAACACCACAAATCACCAAAAACCTCACCTAAACCTAAACATGCATACTACCCATACAAACTTCATAAAACCTTTCAAAAATCATCAAAGAAGCTCAGGATCTTCACTGACCTCTTACACAACTTGAGGATGAAGGATCCTAACGTGGAGATATGAAGAAAAGCTCTTCCAAAGCTCCAAGCTTCAAAACTTGGTTCTTTTGCTCAAAACCTTCACAAATCACCAAAACTCTTAAAACTCTTGAAAGATTTGATGAAAATCATGGAAAACATGAAAGTCAACGTGGGAGAGGCTGAAACTCACCTCTGGCTGCAAGTGGAGGAGACATAACCTCCTTCCACCGACCCTTGGCCCTTTTATAGGTGGCTGGCCAGACCACCTTCGGCAGCCGAACGTGAAGCCGCAACCATGCAATGTTCGGCGGCCGAACCTTTGCATTTCTCTCTTGTTGCTTTTCTTTCAAAACTCAATGCTTTTAACACGCCAAAACATGAAAACAAGTGAAACTACCTTGGAAAACATATGTATTACCCTTCTCGAGGGTTCCGACACCCGAGATTCCACCGGACTACAGGAATTCCGATGCCGGACTCGAGCCGGGTATTACATTTCCCTTCCCCAATTACTTGAGCCTTGATCAAGTGGATCGCACTATGCACACTACACCCAGGGGAGTACTCAGTTTCTTTTGCATTTTAATATTTCCTATACATTGAGGACAATGCATGATTTAGGTGTGGGGGTGCATATTTCTGAATTTTTACTTTTTGAGTTTATTTTTGCTTTGATTTTTAGTTTGCTTGCATTAGTTGAAATTTTTTCATTTTTGCTTTCAATAACACACACAAATAACCACAGTTTTTTTTATTATTTATTTTTGTTTCCATTTTTTTTTTTTGAGATGCTTTACTCATCATATAAACTATGTTGGATGAGCTTTTCTTTTCATGACCCCATTGATGTTATGACTCTTTAAACTTATGTTGAATCAATTGCAGTGAGTTATATTCATGTTTGAGAATTGCCTTTTGAATTGAATGTTTGAGTTTGCCATGGTGAAAAATATATTGATGACCCTCAATTGATGAGAATAAATTGAAAATTGTGTGAATGAACTTAATGTGACTTGATTTAGCAATTGGTGTTGATTTGCCCAAATCATTGAGAAAAAGAAAATTCAGCAAAGGCAAAGACCTCAAAAGCACAAATATAAGATTGTTTCAATAGTCAAAAGACTATGAACAAGGCTAGTAGCCACTTGGATAGGTGACCAACTGAAAAATATAAACCATGACATCAAAAATAGGTTGATGACCTTTCCAAGCAAAATCTAAAGTGCAAAAGCCTGAATAAAGTACATCAAGGTAAGGGCAAGACAATCCAAAAGCTAGAAAAAGTCTTAACAAATTAATGTGCATGTCTCTCTTGAGGAAAACAAATCCTAGCCATGGTAAGCAAAGAGAAACAAGGAAAGGAGGTAAGTAATCTTCATGCATATATTCTTCACTACAATGCTTCAGAATAGGTGTCTAGAGTAAGAGCTTAAGTGGAAATAAGGATCTAGAGTGAGAAAGCTTGTTTGACTATGTTTATTTGCTTGAGGACAAGCAAAATGCTAAGTGTGGGGGTATTTGATAGAACATAATTTAGTCCATTTTATATTAATATTATTAATAAATATTTACATGATTTCTGCCTAATTTAGTGTTTTTAATATTATTTTGCAGAAAATGGTGTAAAAGGACAATTTGGAGAAAATCCCCCTAAAACTGCCTTATTGGAGCAAAGAATGAGGAAAAGATTTTAAAGCTTAAATATTCAAGCAATTTGGGTCCGTTTATGGACAGCCCGCTCTTGCACCTTGGGCCCCGCCAAAGTATTTCAACGCAGCCCATTCACACTTGCACGTGGAGCGCATTTCACCCATGCATGGCCCAGCCCGCACATGGACCACGCAGCCTATTTCCCGCCGCCTTCAGCAACTCATGCACATGGCCCCATTCCTCACAAAGAAGACAAGCACTTCACATGGGCCAAAGCACGCGCAATTGACCAAGCAGCCCACCGGAACAATCCACGCACATGGCCCATGCAAGCTTCCGCACCGTTCACGCACACGGGAATTCACAGCCCGTGCAAGTCTGACAGCACACCCACGCTTCATGCCATTGGGCCCGCGTCATCAACTCCAGCACCTTTCACTTGCACATGGCCCACACCAATCCATCAATTCACACGAATGGACCAAGCACCAGGGGCTCAACACTCACGCCCCAGCTCCTGCACACTCCTTCACCTTGGGCCGAGTGCGCAAATGGACCAACACTCATGCACAAGCTCAACGGGCAGCACTTCACATGGACCAAGTGGACCCACCTTCATCATCCACGCTCACCAGCACTTCATGCGGACAAATCACGCACGAGGACCCACCGACGGCTTCAACGCTCTCACACGTAGACCAAAATTTCCAATTTAACATCGCTCCTCCCACCTATTTAAAGAGCTCTTCAGCGAACAATTGAAAGGAGAGAATTCCTCCTCTCGGCAATTTCCGCAAACCAGCTCCTTCGGTTCTTTCTTTTTCCTTTTTTTATTTTATTTTTTTATTTTATTTTTTCTATTTTTAATTCAGCCAATGAGTGACTGATTTCTTTCATCTAGTTGAATATTGGTTGAAACTTTAGTTGTTTAATGGGTTGTGAGACTTGATCAAATATTGTTTAATTTTGGGAATTCAATATTCATGCAATTTCATATTTAATCTCATATTATTTTGTTATTGAAATCTACGTTGATTTTTTATTGCAAAATAATTATTTGTTAGTTTGAATAATTTAAATCCGTAATTACTTAGGTTATTCTTACATGAGAACACTTGGGATAAAACCCCAAGGAAATTGCATGATCTAGCGTTATCTCCATACGTTTGGGTAGCTAGGATTGGATCTCTCTATTTCTTAATGCAATTGACAATTGTTTTGATGCCTAAGGCCCAAGGACGTTCCTTGGCAATTTGTTAATTAGTAATTAATTAGAGGACGTTCCCTAATTGGTTTAATCATAAGAAGAGATAATGGTGGTGAGAAGCGTCTTCTATCCCCATAATTAATCTATTGAATCAACCCAAAAGAACAAAGTGTCTGTGATCAATCCCCATGACTAAAGTGGATCCAATACTTCAACTAGAGCTTTCTTATTATTTATTTCTCTTTTATTTTATTATTCGCTTATTTTAATTGCTTTTAGTAGTTTATTAATCAAATCAATCTCAAACCCCCCATTTTACTTTTACTGCAATTTATTTTTATTCCGCTTTCAGTTTATCTCATTTTTGGTTTATCTCATTGTTTCAGTTTATTTTATTGGTCTTGTTGAGAAAAATAAATAGGTAATCAATTCTCTGTGGATTCGATCCTTCACCACTATCTGCAGTTGTAAATTATTGATAACTAAGAAGGTTATTTTTGACCGGCTTCGACAACCGCGAGTCAGTGGCCGGTCAACGACCTTCGGCGGCCTAAGCTGTCTCAACAGCTCCACCACCTTCGGCAGCCTAACGTGCCCCCTAAACTATCCCATGTTCGGCGGCCGAACCTAGAAATGCTCTCCTTGGTTTTTTGTTTTCAAAACTCAATTTCTTTTGCATTAAAACCATAAAATCATGTGAAAACATTTTAAAAAATACATTTTTCCCCTCTAGAAGCCTCTGGCATCCTTGAATTCTGGATTCCGATGCCAGGATCTAGCCGGGTATTACATTCTTCCCCCCTTTAAGAACATTCGTCCCATAATGTTCAAACAACAAACAAACAAGCAAGCAAGCAAGCAAAGCTTAAAAACCTCTCCTAAGAGACACAGGTACTGCTGGAGTATGAACTCCCGGGTCTTCTCAGGCACACTTGCCCATCGAGGCAATTCCAAAGGACTATCACCATCGGAATTCCTTGTTCCTTAGCTTCCTGACTGGTGTGTCTATGATCCGCACTGGCTGCTCAACATAAGTGAGACCCCCTGAGATCTCCACCTCTTGGTTCCTTAAGAACCTCACTAGGATCTGACACGAACTTCCATAACACAGGAACATGGAAAATCGAATGGATTTTCTCCATTGAAGCAGGTAAATCTAGCTTATACGATACATCCCCAATCCTTTACAGGACTTCAAAGGGTCCGATGTATCTTGGAGCCACTTTACCCTTCGACCCACAACGGATCACCTCTTCCGAAAGAGACACCTTAGCAATACCCCAACCTCCTCCTAAAACTCCACAAACTTTCGCAGCGCACTCTGATCCTTTCTCTTCTCCTTTCTTCTCTACTAAACCGACTTCATCTCTAACCCTCAACAGGTAGGGAATACCTGTTCTTGGTAGCGACCTTGTTCAAATGCCTGAAGTCGACACAGGGTCTTAAGGATCCATCCTGCTTTTCCCACAACAACACTGGAGCAACCCAGGGTGAGGTACTAGGTTGAATGAAACTCCTTTTCTACCAACTCTCGCAATTGCTTTAACAACTCCTACAACTCTACAGGTGCCCTCCTGTAGGGAAGAATAGAGGTGAACCTGATTCCTGACATCACTTCTATGTCCAAACTCTATCTCCCTAGCAGGTGGTAAACCTGACAGCTCGCCTGGGAAGACATATAAGAACTCTCTCAAGAAATACATGGAATCAACCAAAGGAGAACAAAGACTCACCTATACCCGAAAAGAGAGAGAAAACTCACCTCTAATCCAGATAAGGGACCCTTTTATAGGTGGCCGGTCAACGACCTTCGGCGGCCTAAGTTGTCTCCACAGCTCCACCACTTTCGGTAGCCTAACGTGCCCCCTAAACTATCCCTTGTTCGGCGGCCGAACTTGAGGTTCGGCGGCCGAACCTGGAAATGCTCTCCTTGGTCTTTTCTTTTCAAAACTCAATTTCTTTTGCATTAAAACCATAAAATCATGTGAAAACATTTTAGAAAACATTTTAGAAAACACATTTTACCCCTCTAAAAGGCTCTAGCATCCTTGAATTCCGGATTCCGATGCCAGGATCTAGCCGGGTATTACATCACTATCCCAATAGGCTAAACCCAATGACATCTGGTGTGTGCAGGTTGTGCATGGCTAGTCTATCAAAGTAGAAACTGGTGAAGAACTCATGTGTGAGCTCAGTGAAGGATGGCAAGTGAATGTGGAAAAATGTGTCCCAACCAATGGCAGAGATGAGGGAACGTACCTGGTTTTGGAGTCTCAGTGCTTCAAGAGTGCCAAGGTGAATGTACTTACCTGGGTGGTAGGGCGGAGAGGAGACTCTGTCTAGCCTGGCCCGTTCAGATGCCTTATTGAATGTCAGGGCCTGAGTGATGTGATCTGGGTGGGTTGGTTTGGGCAAATCGCTGGGCAAATCGCTGGGCAATTCGCCTTCTTCGTGGCCTGCGGGAGGTGTGTCCATGGGTGTCTTTGGTTGTCGCTCTAGGCTCAGCGGTGGTGGTGGTGAAGGTGTTCTCGGCCGTTTCTGCCCATGGCCGGTGGAAGTGGTGGCTTCTGGAGGCGTTTCGCCTTCAGGGGTTCCCATCGCGTCTGTTGGAGAGGAAGGTGGTGGTTCAATCATCGTCGCCTTGTTTCGCCGGTGATAGGTCTGGACATCCGGTGAGTTGGAGTGCCTGGTCTCTATTTCAGTGGCCGATACTGTGTCGGTGCTGTTGGGGATGGGTGGAGGGTTGTCCATTGCCTCCTCATCACTGTCAGTGGGAATGCGCACAGGTCTGGGCATCCCTCGTCTCCTCCACATGCCAGGGCCGCCGGTGGCCATCATCTTGATTCTGACCATGGTTCTTGATATCGTCAGCGATGGAGTGGCGTCGTCGGTGAAGAAAGAGATGAAGCAAAAAAGATAGTGATTGCGGTTGTCGAAGCCGGTCAAAAATAACCTTTCTGGTTATCAACAATTTACAACTGTAGATAGTGGTGAAAGGATCCACAGGGAATTGAGAACTTACCTATTTTCCTTATCAAGACCAAGAGAATTAACTGAAACAAAAATAAACTGAAAGAGAAATAAACTGAAAGCAAAATAAACTGAAATGAGATAAAACTGAAAGCGAGATAAACTGCAAGAGAAATAAATGGAAAGCAAAATAAACTGAAAGCGAAATAAACTAAAACGAGATAAACTGAAAGCGGAATAAACTGAAAGCGAGATAAACTGAAAGCGAGATAAACGGAAAGCAAAATAAACGGAAAGCAAAATAAACTGAAAGTGAAATAAACTGAAACGAGATAAAACTGAAAACGAGATAAACTGAAAGCGGAATAAAAATAAATTGCAGTAAAAGTAAAATGGGGGGTTTGAGATTGATTTGATTAACAAACTACTGAAAGCAATTAAAATAAGCGAATGATAAAATAAAAGAGAAATAAATAATAAGAAAGCTCTAGTTGAAGAATTGGATTCACTTCAGTTGTTGGGATTGATCATTGACACTTAGTTTCTTTTGATTGATTCAATAGATTAGTTATGAAGATGGAAGATGCTTCTCACCACCATGTCTCTCCTTATGATTAAACTAATTAGGGAACGTCATCTAATTAATTACTAATTAACAAATTGCCAAGGAACGTCCTTGGGCCTTAGGCATCAAACAATTGTTAATTGCATGAAGAAAGAGAGAGATCCAATCCTAGCTACTCAAACGCATGAGATGTTGCTAGATCATACAATTTCTTAGTTGTTACACCAAGTGTTCTTATGTTTGAATAATTCCAGCAATTACGGACTAAAAATTATCCAAACTAACAATTAATTACCTTGCAATCAAGAATCAATTGGCGATATTGATCAAAACAACAAAGCAACAATGGAATTAAGCATGAGATTGCATGAATATTGAATAACCAAAAGATAAACCATGTTTGATCAAGTCTCCCAATCCATAAAACAACTAAAGCATCACCTAATCTTCAACTAGAATAAAAGAATTCAGCCTCTCATGGCTGAAACAAAAATCAAAAATAAAAGAAAAGAAGAAAAGTAGAAGAAGAGATGTGAATCCCATAGGTGCCTCCAAGGGGGGCTTGAAAAAGCATGGGGAGGCTCCTTATGTGTCTTTTTATACTTGAAAAGTGTTGTCCTATATGATACTTGCTTCCTAATTAGTGAAGAGGCTGCCCAAGGTGTCAAGAGGCTGCCCAAAAGACTTCAAAAGGCTGCCCAAAATGCCCTTGGTCCAAGATGTGCCATCCATGCACATGTGAGAAGGGAAAAACATGGGGCATGTGTTCAAGTGCAAGGAGTGGGGCCTTTGGTCTTTGTTTGCTGCCCAAGTGTCTTCAAGATGCTGCCCAACGTGCCCAAGACTTGCCTTCACACTCTCCTTGCCGCCCATGCTCTAATAAGGAAGGTGGAGCCTCCTTTGCAATTTGAATTTTGAATGTGCAAGGCATGAGGTAGCAAGCATGTGATCTTTGGATTTAGCTTCCTTAATAAGCTGGATTTTGAAATTCAAAATTTGAATATGAATCTTGAAGATTTGAATTTCAAAATACTTTCCTTATTTGGCTCTTCATTTATGGCAACTTGAGACTTGGCTTTTTGAATAAGGAAAAGGCTACTTGGAGATTTGAAATTTGAATTTCAAATTGCTTTGGCTGAATGTTCTTTCCTTCTTTGCCACTTTCCTTATTTAGAACTTTCCTTATTTAGCTTCACTTGATTCCAACTTGGCATGCTTGCTCTCCTTTGCTCCAATTAAGGCAGTTTTAGAGGGGTTTTCTCTAAAATGTCCTTTTACACCATTTTCTGCAAAATAATATCAAAAGCACTAAATTAAGCAGAAATCATGTAAATAATCATCAATAATATCAAGATAAAATAGACTAATTTATGCTCTATCAGATAGCGTGAGAGAGAAGAAAATAATAAAAAAATATTTAAAGTGATTTGGGGTAGTTGAACTGCCCTGATCATTAAATGATGAGTCTCTGGCTTCTTGACAGGGTGATTTGGTCAGTGATTTGGGCAAATCACTTGGCCAAATCACTTTCTTCATTGCAGTTGCTTGGTTGGTACTGTTCACACCCTTTGCTGTTGATGGGCTGAGCTGTCGATTTGGCCTGGTGATTTGGGCAAATCACCTGGGCAAATCACTTCTTCGGTGCAACCCTGTCGATTTGGCCTGTCGATTTGGGTACATCACCTGCCCCAATTACTTGTGACTATGGTACATTCAGTTGATTTGCCCCAGTGATTTGGGCAGATCGCTTCAGTTGGGTTGCCTCCCAGTAGCGCCCTATTTTCTGTCTCGGGCTAGACTGCCTTGTCTTGATCAGCAGGCTGGGGAAGGGGATCCAAGGGAACCTCCTCCATAAGGTGAACAATAAATCCTTCATAAAATTGCTTCAAACGGTGCCCATTAACCTTGAAAACTTTGCTGGTTTATGGACTGCGAATGTACATAACTCCATGTGGGTAGATGTGCTCAACCAAGAATGGCCCAATCCACCTAGATCGAAGCTTCCCAGGGAATAGTTTGAACCTTGAATCAAAAAGTAAAACCTTATCACCAACCTGGAAGTGTTTTCTGGAGATATTTTTGTCATGGAAGGCTTTGGTCTTTACTTTGTAATCCCATGAAGCTTCATATGAATCCTGCCGAATCTCCTCTAGCTCTTGAATTTGCAATTTTCTATGGGCTCCAGCTTCTTTTTCATTAAGATTACACTTTTTGACAGCCCAATAGGCTTTGTGTTCAAGTTCTACGGGTAGATGGCAAGCTTTCCCATAAATCAGCCTATATGGAGACATCCCAATTAGAGTTTTATATGCTGTTCTATATGCCCATAAGGCATCATTGAGGCGCACACTCCAGTCCTTGCGATTTGGGCAAACTGTTTTTTCCAAAATTGACTTGATCTCCCTATTTGACACTTCGGCCAGCCCATTTGTTTGATGATGATAGGTAGTAGAGGTTCTATGGATGACGTGGTGCTTCTTGAGGAGAGTTTCTACTACCTTGTTGCAAAAATGGGTGCCACGGTCACTGATAATGGCTTTGGGCAGACCAAAACTTGAGAATATGTGGGATTTCACGAAGTCACAAACTGTTTTTGCATCATCAGCCCTTGTTGCTTTTGCCTCAATCCACTTGGACACATAGTCCACTGCCAGCAGTATGTAGGTGTTGCCAAAGGAAGGTGGGAATAGCCCCATGAAGTCAATGCCCCAAATATCAAATATTTCACACACCATGATGGGTGCTTGTGGCATTTCACTTCGGGTGCCAAGGTTTCTCGTTTGTTGGTATCTTGCACATGACCTACAAAATAAATAAGAATCTCTAAATATATTAGGCCAAAATGACCCACATTCAAGTATTTTCAAGGCTGTCTTGCATGGCCCAAAATGTCCTCCACAGCCATATGAGTGGCAGAAGGCTAGGACAGAATGTATTTCTTGATCTGGGATGCATTTCCTTATGATTTGGTCTGCACAATGCTTCCATAGGTAAGGCTCATCCCACACATAATACCTTGCATCTTTCTTGATCTTGTCTCTCATGTGTTTGGGCAAATCAGAAGGTAAATCACCTGTGGCAAGGTAATTTACTATATCAGCATACCATGGTTCCTCTTCTTAGACAGCAAAGAGATGCTCATCAGGGAAATTTTCGTTGATGGGGTAGGTCTCCATCTCGGTCAGTATTCTGCTGAGGTGATCAGCTACAAGGTTCTCTTTTCCCTTTTTGTCATGAATCTCCAAGTCAAACTCTTGCATGAGCAATATCCATCGCACCAGCCTTGGTTTGGACTCCTTTTTCTTGATTAAATATCTCAATGCAGCATGGTCTGAATAAATAATCACCTTTGTCCCAAGTAGATAGGACCGAAATTTCTTCAATGCAAACACAATAGCCAGCAACTCTTTTTCTGTGGTAGAATAATTGCATTGTGCAGCATCTAGGGTGCGTGAGGCATAGTGAATGACATGAGGAGAGTTACCTTTTCGCTGTCCCAACACTGCACCTACAGCAAAGTTGCTGGCGTCACACATGATCTCAAATGAAAGGGTCCAATCAGGTGGCTGTATGATTGGGGCAGTGACTAGCAGTGATTTGACCAAATCAAAAGCTATTTTGCAATTTTCATCAAAGCTGAATGGCACGTCCTGCTGTAATAACCTGCACAAGGGCTGAGTTATTTTGGAAAAATCTTTGATGAACCTCCTGTAAAAACCAGCATGGCCAAGGAAAGATCTAATCTCCCGAATGCTGGTTGGATAGGGCAAGCTTTTGATGGTGTCTATCTTGGCTTTGTCTACCTCTATCCCTTTTGCTAAAACAATGTGGCCTAAGATGAGGCCATGGCTGACCATGAAGTGACATTTTTCGTAGTTCAAAACCAGATTTGCCTCCAAGCATCTTTGAAGTATCTTCTCCAGGTTGGCTAGGCATTCTTGGAAAGAGTTGCCATACACCGTGAAATCATCCATGAAAACCTCAATAATTTTTTCCACATAGTCAGAAAAAATACTCATCATGCACCTTTGGAAGGTGGCTGGTGCATTGCAAAGACCGAAGGGCATCCTTCTAAATGCGAAGGTGCCAAATGGACATGTGAAGGTGGTCTTTTCTTGGTCTTCAGGTGCAACGGGAATTTGGTAGAATCCCGAATATCCATCAAGGCAGTAGTAATGGCTTTTTCCAGCAAGTCTCTCAAGCATTTGGTCCATGAAGGGCAAGGGAAAATGGTCTTCCCTTGTGGCTGCATTGAGCTTTCTGTAATCCATGCAAACTCTCCACCCATTTTGCACACGAGTGGGTACTAGCTCTCCTTCAGAATTAGGGACAATGGTAATCCCAGTCTTCTTTGGTACCATATGGATGGGGCTCACCCATTTGCTGTCAGAAATGGGGTAGATCACCCCAATATCTAAGAGCTTCACTATTTCTTTCTTCACAACCTCCATCATTAGTGGATTCAGCCTTCTTTGAGCCTCACGGACAGGTTTGCACTCTTCTTCCATGAGTATTCGATGCATACATGTTGATGGTGAGATGCCTTTTATGTCCTCCAGGGTCCACCCAATTGCTTCTTTGTGCTTTCTCAACACTTTTAGGAGGCTGTCCTCTTCTTGCTAGCTTAATTGGTTGGAGATGATGACTGGAAGTATTTTTCCAGCCCCCAAATAGACATATTTGAGGTTCCTTGGCAGAGGTTTCAGAGCTGGTGCAGTTGCAGTCTAGTCTGATGCCTGCTGTCTGTCCACTGATTTAGGCAGATTGCCTGGCACTGGGTCTGGTGATCTGGGCAGATCACTCTCTATCCTGTCTGTCTGTTCCAGCAATTTGGGCAAGTCAGAATCTACCTGTACTGGTGATTTGGGCAGATCACCCGCAACCAGCTGTTAACAGTGTGCTGTCTGGTATGTGTCTTTTTCGGTGATGCTGCTGGTGCTGTCCATTTCTTCAGATCTACATAAATCAGCATTTAGTGAGTTATCTAGATCAAAATCAAAGATTTCTTGACTTAAATCATCAATAACATCAAGACCATAAACAGGGGAAACATCATTGGGGAATTTCATGGCATCATAAACATTAAATTTGATAACTTCCCCTTCAAACTCTATGGTTAATGTGCCATCGTGCACATCAATTTTTGTTCTGGCTGTACTCAAGAATGGTCTCCCAAGTAGGATGTCAGAGGTGGTATTGCTTTTATCTTCCTCCATGTCAATGACATAAAAATCAGTTGGGAAGACTAGTTGGTCCACTTGTCACAACACATCTTCAAGCACTCCCTTGGGATAGACAACAGATCGGTCAGCCAATTGAATCACAATGCTGGTACCCTTGAGTGTTCCTGCATTCAACAAGTTAAAAATGGAAAGGGGCATGACATTAATTGAGGCTCCAAGATCACACATGGCCTTCTTTATCCCCACATTGCCTATTTTGCATGAAACCGCGAACATCCCTCTATTCTTACACTTGGTTGGGAGCTTTCTTTATATGACAGCTGAGACACACCTCCCACACTTACCTTTTCACGTTCAGCTAGTTTCCTTCGGTTGGTGCATAGTTCTTTGAGAAACTTAGCATACCTTGAAATTTGCTTGACAGCATCAAGTAGAGGAATGTTTGTTTCCACCTTGCGAAGTGTCTCAAGTATTTCTTTTTTCTCTTTTTCTTTTTGGGACCTCGCAAATCTCTTCGGGAAGGGGGGATGGACAAACATTTCATGGAATGCGTCACAGCACAAACATTTCACATCATGGATGGACATGACCACCAAAACTCCCTCTGCCTGTGCCCGGCCCTCGAAGGAGCTCCTCAAGACTTCTATAACATAACATGGTGCCCGGCCCTTCGGGCTCCTCAGGACTTCTGTAACATATCATAGTGCCCGGCCCTTTGGGCTCCTTAGGACTTCATTATTGCCCGGCCCTCGGTGGGGCTCCTCAGGACTTCATTAACATATCATATCTAGGGCTATTGGGGTCGCCTTGGTCCATCCACATCAACAGCAAATTATGCAATGCAACATCTTCGTGAAATCTAATGCAACAGCCTAATACATATACATGGTATTCATGATGCGTGAATCATGCTTAAAACACTTGAGTTAGTTCTACTCACCTCTGGCAGACGCTGGACTGACTCTGCAACAGCTAACACTGCTGGCCTCCTCGGTCCCTCGGGTCCGATCCTACACAGGTGGACTCAAATGAGCTGCCAAACACACTCTAAACAACTCATAAACAACTCCGCAAAAACCCCCTCAAACATCCTCAAAATATGCATAGAAAACAACCATGAAAGGGCTGGACAGGGCATTTTCGACGGCACCTTCGGCGGCCGAATGTCTCTTCCAGAGCCGAAAGCCATGCAGGTTCGGGGGCACTTTCGGCGGCCGAAAGTCCTTCCAGAGCCGAAAGTCTGGCACCTTCGGCGGCTGAAGCCTCTCACAGATCCGAAAGTCCTGGCCTTCGGGGGCACGTTAGGCGGCCAAAGCTGCCTTCCATACAGGTTCGGCAGCCGAACATACCTTCGGTGGCCAAACCTAGTTCCCTCCGAACAGCAGGTCCGAATCCGACACAAGCAAAACCAACCTCCAAACCACCCAAAACCTCACATGCTCTCTCCCAAACTTGCAAACACACTCCCACATGTTTAAAGGGGCATAAACTAACTTAAACCCCAACACAAACATCACATAAACATACATTGGGCACAAAATCCATATAAACCCTAACATGCATTCTACCCACACTCAAGCATTAAAACTTCCTTAAAACTTACTTAAAACTTTATTAAACATAAAGGAAAGCAAGGATCTACACTTACCTCTTGAAGATCGAGGGTTGGTGCGATTCCTAACTTGGAGATGGGAGGAAACAAACTCCTTGGGTCTCCAAGCTCCCAAAACTTGATTTAAGCTTTAAAACTTCAAAACCCAAAAGGAAACTCATAAAAACGTGAAGGATTTGAAGAAAGAATATGAAATCAACCAAAGGAGGACATGAACACACCTGAGCTCGAGAATGGGGAGAAAATTCGCCCATTTTCGGTCTGAGGGCCTTTTATAGGTGGCTAGTCAACCACCTTCGGCGGCCTAAGCTGTCTCCACAACTCCACCACCTTCGACAGCCTAACGTGCCTCCTAAGCTATCCCATGTTCGGCGGCCGAACTTGAGGTTCGGCGGCCGAACCTGGTTTCTTCCCTCAAAACCTTTGGAGGCCTAAAGCACTCCCGAAACAGCCCCATGTTCGGCGGCCGAACTTGGGTCCTTCCTCCTTGGCCTATTCTTTTCAAAACTCCATTTCTTTTCCATTTAAAACCATAAAATCATGTGAAAACATTTTAGAAACACATTTTACCCCTCTAGAAGACTCTGGCATCTTCAGAAATTCCATATTCCAACGGAGATTCCGCCGGAAGGTAGGGATTCCGATGCCGGAATCTAGCCGGGTATTACATTCTTCCCCCCTTTAAGAACATTCGTCCCCGAATGTTCAAACAAATAGGCAAACAAGCAAGCAAGCAATCAAAGCTTAAAAACCTCTCCTAAGAGAGATGAATACTGCTGGAGTATGAACTCCCGGGTCTCTTAGGCACACTTTTCCATTAAGTGGTGATTCCAAAGGGCTATCACCATCGGGATTCCTTGTTCCTTAGCTACCTAACTTGTGTGTCTATGATCCACACTGGCTACTCAACATAGGTGAGTCCCTCTGAGATCTCCACCTCTGGTTATTTAAGAACCTCACTTGGATTTGACATGAACTTCCATAACACAGGAACATGGAAATCCGAATGGATTTTCTCCATCGAAGTAGGTAAATCTAGCTTATACGATACGTCCCCAATCCTTTGCAGGACTTCAAAGGGTCCGATGCATCTTGGAGCTACTTTACCCTTCAACCCATAATGAATCACCTCTTTATTGGAGACACCATAGCAATACCCCCAACCTTCTACTAAACTCCGCAAGCTTCCGCTGCGCACTCTGATCCTTTCTCTTCTCCCTTCTACTCTACTAAACTGACTTCTTCTCTAACCCTCAACAGGTAGGGAATACGTGTTCTTGGTAGTGACCTTGTTCAACTGCCTGAAATCAACACAGGGTCCCAAGGATCCATCCTACTTTTCCCACAACAACACTGGAACAATCCAGGGTGAGGTACTAGGTCGGATGAAACTCCTTTTCTACCAAGCTCTCGCAACTGCTCTAACAACTGCTACAACTCTACAGGTGCCATCCTGTAGAGAAGAATAGAGATGAACCTGATTTTTGACATCAGTTCTATGTCCAAACTCTATCTCCCTAGCAGGTGGTAAACCTGACAGCTCGCCTGGGAAAACATCTAAGAACTCTCTCTCAACAACAGACACGGAGGCTGGTTCCCTGACCTGACTGCTAAACTCTTAACAAGAGCTAGAAACCTCTGACAACCCTTCCTATGCACCCTACGAGCCTGACAGGCTGACATCAAACCTCTAGGCACCCCTACACTGTCCCCTCAGCAGACTTCCCCTGACCCATCCTGTCCTATGAACCTGACTACCTTTTCTCTTCAGACCCAGGTAGTACCATGAGTAGAAAAACCCAATCCATCCCTAGAATGACGTCCAGACAGTCAAGTCTAGGACCTCAAGGTCGGGTGGAAGGCATCTACTCTCAACTGACACTGAACTGAACCGGCAGACTGACTCTGCCACAGATGGATCACACTTGGGTTTACTGACCCAAAGAGGACACTCGAGCCTAGAAGTTATCAACTCAACCTCTCAACGGCTCCTAGAGTAACTAAAGAAAGAGAAACACAAGGGTTCACAAAAATATACACATCAGAACATTTGAAAGTGAGCGTACCTGACACCACCATGTTTGATGTGTTTGCCTCCTGCTTAGCTTGGGTGAAGATCCGAGCTGGAGCTGACGGACCTTCTCCACGGGAACCTTTAGAAAGAAAGGCTGACCCTCTCCCTCTGCCTCGACCACTGACTTGAAACATGGCTGATGCTACTGGCTGAGTCGCTCTACCTAAAGTTGCCCGCTGAGACTGTGCCAACCAGGGCGCAATGGGACACTCATGTACCATGTGCCCTTCCTGACCGCATCTAAAACATAGATTAGTCCCATACTGACAAACCCCTTTGTGCGGCCTCCCACACCTCATGCATCCAGTAGTATTGGAGCCAGAACTCGAACCACCACCTAATCCCAGACTGGACTTCAACCGATTCCAAAACATGCTCTTTTTCGATCTTCTGAGGCCTCTGTCTCCCTTTTTAGTGGTGTTCCCCCACTTCTTACTTCTTGTGGCGGCTGTACTCAAGGTGGAGGGATCAATTCCTCCTGAACCTGAGATTCTGGAATCCTGAGTCTAAGCGCCTTCTTGAGACTCTCCCATGCCTTCTTCAAACATACTCATACTCAGACCTCCATCTCTCCTCTGAACATCCATCTCTACTTCTCTCGCATCAGCATACATTCTCCTTAGATCTATTCCTTCTCTGCTTACATCAAAAGACCTTCCAGAGTCCCTTGATGTTCCCCATCTGCCGACTCTACACGACTGCGCTCTTGGCAGAGCAGGGGGATAAGTGTCCATACCTTCCCTCTCAAACAGAACTCCAGTCGATTCCACAGATCGACGAGTGCCACGCATCCTAGCTCCGCTGAAGAACAACACACAAGCATACAAACATTAGCACCATACGGTTCATGTGGAAACACATGAACCTACTGATAGCGGTTGTCGAAACCGTAAAAAATAAACCTATTAAACAATCAACAATTAACTTGTAGATAGTGGCAATAGGGTCGAACCACAGGGATTTGACACCAAAGATTTTCCTAATAATGACTAAGGCAAACAAATAACAAATAAATAAAAGAGGGGGTTTTGTTTTGATGGATTAAATCTAGAAAGCAAGAGAAAGCAATAATTTAAATAAGTGAGAATTTCAATGGGGGAAAGATTCTAGTTGAAATATAGATCTATTTCAGTTTATTCAGAATTGATCATTGATTATTTAATACTCCTATTTTAATTCAATAAATTAGTTTTGGTTGTGGAAGACGCTTCTCACAACCAAATTCCTCCTTAGTTCTAGTTTGATTAGGAAACGTTCGCTAATCAAACACTAGTCAACAAGTTGCCAAGGAACGTCCTTGGGGCTTTTAGCATTGAACAACTGTTGCCTGCATTAAGACTTAGAGAAACCCAATTCTAACCTTACCAACCGCGTGGTCAAGTTTAGATTATGCAACCGATTACACTTGTGTTTAAACAACCTAAGCAATTACGGACTTAAATAATTCAAACAATAGAATGCTCAAGCAATTAAAAGCAATAGGCCTAAATTGATTCCAAAAGCAAAGCAATAATTATAGAAAGATCAAGTTGCATAAATATTGAAAGCAAATAGGAGTTTAATAATGGAGTTTTAAATCTCCCAATTCATCACAAATCTGAATTTCTCCAATTTCAACTAGAAAAAATGAAATTTAGCCACTCATGGTGGACAAAATCACAAAAGAAAGGAAGAAAAGAAGAGGGGAAACTGCCGGAGGCTTGCTGCTGTGTTTCTGCAGATTTTTCGAAGGTGCCGAGATGCCCCATTGCTGGTCTGGAGGCTGCCTTCTTATAGTTGGAGAGTCCAAGTTCAATTAGGGTTTGGAATCCCTATTTTGATTTGGTCTTTGTGGTCTTTAATTCCTCTTTTGTCTTTGAATTTTATTGTAGATGGAATTCTCTTGGTAGAAGGACATCCTCTTGACTTTTGGAATTGAGTTGGTGGTGTTTGAGGTGGATTTGGACTTCTTTTCTTTTTAAATATGATTTTTCCTTTTTTCCCGCTCTGCTGTCAGTTTCTGTTGTCAATGTGATTGGGTCGGGTGATTTGGGCAAATCACTTGCCCCAATCGCTTTCTGTGAGTCAGTCCAGTTTTTAGCTTTCTGTCTCTGTGAGTGATTTGGCCAGTCTCTGCGAGTGATTTGGCCAAATCACTTTGACCCAATCACTTTTCGAGCCTTTTCTACACTTTTTCTCCAATTTTCCAATTTCTTCCTTTTCTGTAAAAACAAGATAAAAATCATAAATTAAGTTGAAAATGTGTAAATAAGCAATGATAAAGATAATAAAAATGTGGCTAATTTATGTTTGATCAAATACCCCCACACCTAGCTTTTTGCTTGTCCTCAAGCAATAAACAACTTAGTCAATCAAGCTCCTTTTCTTTTTGAGCCTAAGTACCACTTAATCACCCCCCCTAGACTCCTAGATTGAAGCAACACAGTGTAGAGTACATGCACCAAGGTTGTTCTCTCTTTTCCTTGTTTCCCTTCACCTACCATGGCCAAGAGAAAGGTTTTTGATTCAATCATGCTTATTCTTGTTTCAAGCTCAATGCAACCCCTAAAAGTGACTTGCCCTTTTAATCACACTTTTTATTTGACAGCACTTATTCTTGCCTGAAAAAGTCATTAACCTTTTTACACGAAGGTGCATATTGGTGATACCCACCCCCGGTTACTCAGTTAGTCACTTGTTCAAGTGGCTACTAGCTCTGTTCATAGCTCATTTGACCATTGGAACAGGTTTATGATTTGTGCTTTGTGCTGGTTTTTCTTTTTCTTTTCTTTTCATAACAGTTTGGGCAAATCAGCTTTTAGAGAGTTACACCAATTTTTTTATTTGCATGTATTTATATTTTTATTTCTCTTGACCACAACAAATTTAAGGATTCAATTCAAGAAAAGAATTTCCAAAGTGAAGGTAGCACACTGTAATTGATTCAATTTAGGCTTAAAGGGGTGGAAAATCAATGGGGTCATGAGATAGGAAGCTTTTTTTAACCTTGTTATCTATGCTGAGTAGAGCAATAGCTAAGACAAAATTCTGTGTGTCTGTGCAGGAAGTGAAAAATGTGTGTAAAGAAAAAATGTGTGAAGAAAAATTTTTGGTGTGTGTCATAGGGCAAAAAGATGCAAAAAGAAACAAAAAGAAAGCAAAAAGATAATGTAATCAATGCAAAAATTTCCTAACAGTACCCCCACACCTATTGCAAACATTGTCCTCAATGTGTAAACATATATATACAAAATTTAAGAAGGAAAGGGAAAGGGACTTCCTGGCCTGGGGGTGATTTGGTCAGTGATTTGGGCAAATCACTCGGCCAAATCACTGTCTGTGCTGGTCTATGGGCAGGAAGTGGTCCACCAGCAGTTGCAACAGGTGCTGTATATGGTGCATTCTGTCCTCAATTCTGTTAAGGCGAGCCTCTATTGTCTGGTTTGGGGCTTCTTCTTCTAGGGCCTGATTTGCTTCCTGCTAGGGTGCCATTGGAGGTGGTTCCTCTGTTGGTTTATTTGCTGCCACTTCTGCTGGTTCTTCTGCTGGGGCAGGATGCTGTCTAATTAGCTGTCTTCATCCTGAACACACGCTCATGGCCAATGCAAAACATATAAAGAGGAAAATAAGAGAGAAAGGGACTCCTTGGGGTGGTGATTTGGCCAAATCAGGTGTGGTGGTGGTTTGCAGGTATGAAGTATTGAACCAGCAACTGCAGCATGCCTTCCATGTGTATGATTCGGGCCTCTATTCTGTCAAGGCGAGATTCTGCAGATTGATCAGCTGCTGGAGGTTTTGCTGATTTGGACAGTGATTTGGGCAAATCACTTGGCCAAATCACCTCTGCTGTAGTTAGGTTTTGCTGATTTGCCCATCGATTTGGGCAAATTGTCTCCACTGGGTTGCCTCCCAATAGCGCCCTGGTTTAAAGTCGTGGGCTGGACTTTCCCAACTTGATCAAGGCTCAAGTAATTGGGGGAGGAAAAAGGGTCCCAACAGAATTAAGTAAGAAGTGCAGCACACCTTTCGTTTTGGTTATAACCCATCCTATTTCTT
Source organism: Manihot esculenta (assembly GCF_001659605.2). NCBI lineage: Eukaryota > Viridiplantae > Streptophyta > Magnoliopsida > Malpighiales > Euphorbiaceae > Manihot > Manihot esculenta. Next base: position 13,839,784 of record NC_035167.2, read on the forward strand.
TCATGTACTCATGAAGTAACATGATTAGTTTCTCCTCTTTCAAGTGAGGTGTGCTTCTAGCCCCTGTGTTTGAATTTTTGAGGTGTTTGGGCAGCACTTTGAACTCCAATTCATATTTCTCCATAGAAGGTGGCTGCAATCTGGCATGGATTTTGGGCAAATCGAATTCTGCTTGCACTGATGATTTGGGCAAATCAAAATCTGTCTGCACTGTTGATTTGGGCAAAATGAATTCTGCCTGTTCAAGTGATTTGGGCAAATCGGATTCTGCCTGTACAAGTGATTTGGGCAAATCAGATTCTGTCTGTACAAGTGATTTGGGCAAATCACCTCTGGACTAGTCTGTGCAGCATGCTGTCTCTTCCATTTCTTTCAAATTTTTCCTGTTCTCCTCATCCTCCTGGCTGGTGTCCCTTGGTATTTGTTTGACAGTGTCAAGCAAAGGTATGTTAATCTCCACTTTGCAAAAGGTTGCAAGTATTTCTTTCTCTTCTTTATCTTTTTTAGATCTTGCAAATCTTTTGGGAAAGAGGGGAGGTACCTTGAATTTTTCTACTGGTTGCTGTATTATTTTCTGCCTCTGATTGGATTTTGCCTAGTCTATTGATTTGGGCAGATCGAATTCTGCCTTCTCTGGTGATTTGGGCAGATCACTACTGCTGGGCAGCTCAGTTTGCCTAGCGATTGGGTCAGTGATTTGGGCAGATCGACTGCCCTGATAACTTTCTGGCAGATTTTCTTCCATGGCCTGTTTTTGCAATTTTTCAGCTCTACTGTCTTGCAGCTCTTTTCCACTCCTCAATGTGATGGCACTAGCATTTTGCCTTAGATTTATCTCAGTTTGGGAAGGTAGTTTTCCTTGAGACTCAAGTTTGCTCACTGAAGTGGCCATTTGGCCCATTTGTTGCTCCAGATTTTGCACCGTATTTGCTAAGGACTTCACAATTTCTTCAAGAGGTGTGTTGGACTTTTGAGGTGCAGCTTGAGGTTGATTTCTTTGCTGGTAGCTTGGATATTGGTTGTCCCTTGCATAATTGAAATTTGGATGGTCCCTCCAACCTGGATTATATGTGTTTGCATAGGGATCATACCTTCTTTGCCCATTAAAGCCTCCAACAACATTGACTTGTTGGTCCTCTTCTTGAAGGGAAGGACATAGATCAGTTGGGTGGTTTATGTTTGCACATATCCCACATGGCTTTGGCTGTTGAATTTGCTGGACTTGTTGGGCTTGACCCATAACAAGGTTATGGACGGCATTGGTGAGATCAAAGATTTGGGATGCTAAAATGGATGTACTCACCTCATTCACCCTTCTTGGTGGCTGTTCTTGGTCTCCAAATTACTGTGAAGCTGCTGCTATGGTGGAAATTAAATCCCTTATGGCTTGAGGTGACTTTTCTTCAATTGATCCTCTACATGCTGCATCTATGAACTTTCTTTCCGAAGGTAGCAAACCTCCATAGAAGTATTCAATGAGTGATTTATCAGAGATGTCATGTTGAGGGAAGCTTGTACACAATCAATTGAATCTTTCCCAATATTCATATAGCCCTTTATAATCCTTTTGCTTGATGTAACTGATCTCTCTTCTGATGCTAATAGCTTTTGAGGTTGGGAAGTATTTGCTCAAGAAGGCTCTCATCATCCCAACCTATGAAGTGATGGATCCAGGTGGTAAATGGAACAACCAATCTTTGGCAAAATCATCAAGAGAAAAGGGAAAAGCTCTTAATTTAACATGCTCTTCGAAAATACCTTGAGGCCGCATTGTTGAGCACACAATGTGAAATTCTTTGAGGTGCTTGTGTGGATCCTCATTTTTAAGACCTCTGAATTTTGGAAGAAGATGAATTAATCTGGTTTTGAGCTCAAAAGGGGCTGCCAAAGGTGGGTAAGTGATGCACCATAGTGCTTGATCATCCAAAGGTGTTACTAGTTCACGAAGAGTTCTTTCTTGTGCCATTGGAGCTCTTGCCTCAACGTTTTTAGCTTCAAATTCAGCAAGGACAGCAGCTGGTTTAAGAGCAGTAGCTGTTGCATTTTCTGCCTCTTTAGGTGCTGCTATGACTGTCTTTATAGCAGCTGGTTCAGTTGTTGTTTTAGGGGCTGGTTTTGGGATTTTGTTGGCAAAAATTTCTGGTTTTTTGGCTGGTTTTGGTGCAATTTTAGGGGCTGGTTTTGAGTGCAGTAGCTTGTGTAGCAACAGATTCAAAAAGTGCAGCATGTATAGCAGTTTCAGCAATTGGTTCAGCAACTTTATTCAGCAGGTGCAGCAGCAGGTTCCTCAGTAACTTGTGCAGCAGATTGTGTCTCAGTTTCTGCTATAAGTGCAGCAGCAGCAGGTGTTGCGGCTGATTTAATAAATTATGCAGCAGGTACAGGTGCAGCAGAAGATGTTTCAGATGGTTCAGCAGCAGATCGAATGGTGGACACTAGATTTGTTGCCGATGCTGATGCAGATGGTTTGAGGCTTGGTTCCTCAAGTTTGCTTGCTTTCTCAAGCTCTTGGCAGTATGCTCAATTTCCGGATCGTAGAGAAAAGCTTCTTTACGACCAGCCCTGGTCATAAAAGGAAAATACGTTAGTTAAATCAAATCCCCGGCAACGGCGCCAATTTTTGATAGTGGTTGTCGAAGCCGTAAAAAATAAACCTATTAAACAATCAACAATTAACTTGCAGATAGTGGCAATAGGGTCGAACCACAGGGATTTGACACCAAAGATTTTCCTAATAATGACTAAGGCAAACAAATAACAAATAAATAAAAGAGGGGGTTTTGTTTTGATGGATTAAATCTAGAAAGCAAGAGAAAGCAATAATTTAAATAAGTGAGAATTTCAATGGGGGAAAGATTCTAGTTGAAATAGGGATCTATTTCAGTTTGTTCAGAATTGATCATTGATTATTTAATACTCCTATTTTAATTCAATAAATTAGTTTTGATTGTGGAAGACGCTTCTCACAACCAAATTCATCCTTAGTTCTAGTTTGATTAGGAAACGTTCGCTAATCAAACACTAGTCAACAAGTTGCCAAGGAATGTCCTTGGGCCTTTTAGCATCGAACAACTGTTGACTGCATTAAGACTTAGAGAAACCCAATTCTAACCTTGCCAACCGCGTGGTCAAGTTTAGATTATGCAACCGATTACACTTGTGTTTAAACAACCTAAGCAATTACGGACTTAAATCATTCAAACAATATATTACTCAAGCAATTAAAAGCAATAGCCCTAAATTGATTCCAAAAGCAAAGCAATAATTATAGAAAGATCAAGTTGCATAGATATTGAAAGCAAATAAGAGTTTAATAATGGAGTTTTAAATCTCCCAATTCATCACAAATCTGAATTTCCCCAATTTCAACTAGAAAAAATGGAATTTAGCCACTCATGGTGGACAAAATCACAAAAGAAAGGAAGAAAAGAAGAGGGGAAACTGCCGCAGGCTTGCTGCTATGTTTCTGCAGATTTTCCGAAGGTGCCGAGATGCCCCCTTGCTGGTCTGGAGGCTGCCTTCTTATAGTTGAAGAGTCCAAGTTCAATTAGGATTTGGAATCCCTATTTTGACTTGGTCTTTGTGGTCTTTAATTCCTCTTTTGTCTTTGAATTTTGTTGTAGATGGAATTCTCTTGGTAGAAGGACATCCTCGTGACTTTTGGAATTGAGTTGGTGGTGTTTGAGGTGGATTTGGACTTCTTTTCTTTTTAAATCTGATTTTTCCCTTTTTCCCGCTCTGTTGTCAGTTTCTGCTGTCAATGTGATTGGGGCGTGTGATTTGGGCAAATCACTTGCCCCAATCGCTTTCTGTGAGTCAGTCCAGTTTTTAGCTTTCTATCTCTGCGAGTGATTTGGCCAGTCTCTGCGAGTGATTTGGCCAAATCACTTTGACCCAATCACTTTTCTAGCCTTTTTTGCACTTTTTCTCCAATTTTCCAATTTCTTCCTTTTCTGTAAAAACAAGATAAAAATCATAAATTAAGCTGAAAAATGTGTAAATAAGCAATGATAAAGATAATAAAAATGTGGCTAATTTATGTTTGATCACCTGCATCACATACATAGCATAACATTAATGGACATGCATAAAATTATGGCATTTCACATCATCATTCAAGACAGGACTCTACATCCTATCCTAGTGGACATGATTTTTGTCTATTGTGCTTGCCCTTCTATGACATCTATGAGCCCGACACACTCTAGGTCCGACCATATGAACCTAGGGCTCTGATACCAATCTGTAACGACCCGAAAACCGGACCGCTACCGGCGCTAGGATCCAGATCAGCTTAAGGCCGCCGGGACCTGTAGCAAGCCCAACATACATCCTGTAACACTGGTATAATCCCATACATGATCAAACATAAACATAAAAACTTAAACATCTGATGTATATACCGAGCTTGATTCGTATGCTACATACCTGTAAACATATAAACCCCCATGCTAGAACCCTCATAAAATGCTCTAGCTGGGTCAACATTACATACATCAAGCCTAGTTCACATATCAACAATAAAAACATAACATACATCATGTACAAAAAGGGATTAACCAGACCTTAGGGCCAAGCACAATACTAATCCATAAACATAATTCTACTTTATGTTACATTACATCACATTATCTTACAATACATTATATCAGTTTACATTACATGTCCACACTAACATACTAATCTATTACATAAACATAACATTAACTTCTGAGACTTCCCGCACTACTTCAGGCCTGCAAACCTGGGGGTTAGGGGAAAGGGGTGAGCTAAAAAGCCCAGTGAGCAGAACATGGAAAACAATAATAAATCATATGCCTTCATGGAATGCGTCACAGTACAAACATTTCACATCACGGATGGACATGACCACCAAAACTCCCTCTGTCTGTGCCCGGCCCTCGAAGGAGCTCCTCAAGACTTCTGTAACATAACATGGTGCCCGGCCCTTCGGGCTCCTCAGGACTTCATTATTGCCCGGCCCTCGGTGGGGCTCCTCAGGACTTCATTAACATATCATATCTAGGGCTATTGGGGTCGCCTTGGTCCATCCACATCAACAGCAAATTATGCAATGCAACATCTTCGTGAAATCTAATGCAACAGTCTAATACATATACATGGTATTCATGATGCGTGAATCATGCTTAAAACATTTGAGTTAGTTCTACTCGCCTCTGACAGACGCTGGACTGACTCTGCAACAGCTAACACTGCTGGCCTCCTCGGTCCCTCGGGTCCGATCCTACACAGGTGGACTCGAATGAGGTGCCAAACACACTCTAAACAACTCATAAACAACTCCCCAAAAATCCCCTCAAACATCCTCAAAACATACATAGAAAACAACCATGAAAGGGCTGGACAGGGCACTTTCGGCGGTCGAATGTCCCTTCCAGAGCCAAAAGCCATACAGGTTCGGGGGCACTTTCGGCGGCCGAAAGTCCTTCTAGAGCCGAAAGTCTAGCACCTTCGGTGGCAGGTTCGGCGGCCGAAGCCTCTCACAGATCTGAAAGTCCTGGCCTTCGGGGGCACGTTAGGTGGCCAAAGCTGCCTTCCATGCAGGTTCGGCAGCAGAACATACCTTCGGCGGCCGAACCTGGTTCCTTCCGAACAGCAGGTCCGAATCCAACACAAGCAAAACCAACCTCCAAACCACCCAAAACCTCACATGCTCTCTCCCAAACTTGCAAACACACTCCCACATGCATAAAGGAGCATAAACTAACTTAAACCCCAATACAAACATCACATAAACATACATTGGGCATAAAAATCCACATAAAACCTAACATGCATATCTACCCACACTCAAGCATTAAAACTTCCTTAAAACTTACTTAAAACTTTATTAAACATAAAGGAAAGCAAGGATCTACACTTACCTCTTGAAGATCGAGGGTTGGTGCGATCTCTAACTTGGAGATGGGAGGAAACAAACTCCTTGGGTCTCCAAGCTCCCAAAACTTGATTTAAGCTTTAAAACTTCAAAACCCAAAAGGAAACTCATAAAAACATGAAGGATTTGAAGAAAGAACATGAAATCAACCAAAGGAGGACATGAACACACCTGAGCTCGAGAATGGGGAGAAAATTCGCCCATTTTCGGTCTGAGGGCCTTTTATAGGTGGCCAGTCAACCACCTTCGTCGGCCTAAGCTGTCTCCATAGCTCCACCACTTTCGGCAGCCTAACGTGCCTCCTAAACTATCCCATGTTCGGCGGCCGAACTTGAGGTTCGGCGGCCGAACCTGGTTTCTTCCCTCAAAACCTTCGGAGGCTTAAAGCACTCCTGAAACAGCCCCATGTTCGGCGGCCGAACTTGAGGTTCGGCAGCCGAACCTGGGTCCTTCCTTCTTGGCCTATTCTTTTCAAAACTCCATTTTTTTTCCATTTAAAACCATAAAATCATGTGAAAACATTTTAGAAACACATTTTACCCCTCTAGAAGACTCTGGCATCTTCAGAAATTCCAGATTCCAACGGAGATTCCGCCGAAAGGTAGGGATTCCGATGCCGGAATCTAGCTGGGTATTACAGCACATTTAGGGCAACTGCATCTAAATTGATTTGATGTCAAATCCTTCTTTTAATGCCCATTTTCGTCCATGATACTGATCTGAGAGAAATTTACATTTTTCTTTTCTGATTCTATTTGTGGGGTTTTGATACTTGCCTTTTTGGGTAGATTTAAATAGATCCATATTTAATTTGCGTCGAAGTGAATTAAATTCAAACTTTTGTCCAGGTTCATTTTTATTTGAATTCAAAGTTTCTTTTTTGGTTTAAGCTTGCTTTTACTTCCTTGACATTGCTGGAGTATTGTTTGCTTGGGTCTATACTCTAGGTGATATTTTTAAAGTAGCACAAAGCCTAGTTCGTGTGTTACTTTCCAAATTGTCAGTGTCTTCTTTCTAGTTTTTTGCGCGCTTCTTTCTTTCTTTAGGTTTTCTTCTTTTTTTCATTAAACGCACCTTGTAGTTGGTTGGTTGACCTTAGTTTCTGAAGTGCAATTGAAGAATCAGCAAAAGAATGGTAAGAGTGCAAACACTTGAGTACCTTTTTTTAACACAATATTTGCTAGTTCTTTTTATTCTTTGTTGATTTAAGGTAGGATGAGTAAAGACAAGAATGTGGTGGATCGTACTGATGGAAGTGAATCGAATATGGGTAATGATTATAAGCTCTTTAAGAAGTCAGTCAGTGGTGAGTTACAAAGGCTCAATAAGATTCTTGAGAGGTTGACTGAAACTGTGAAGAGTTTGAATGTCTCACAAGCTTCCACTTCTACAAGAATACCTCAAAAAACTCCTAATTGTAATAATGACTGTGATGATTCGGATGTGTTGGTTAATAATGTGTTGCTTGCTGCACATTGTGAGATGCTTGTTGCTAGGCGTGCTCTGAATATGCAGGTTAAGGAAGAAAGCCTAGAATAAGGGGAAACCATATTTCACACTAGGTGTTTGGTTAATGGAAAAGTGTGTACTCTCATTATTGATGGAGGTAGTTGCACAAATGTGGCTAGTGTGTATATGGTGGAAAAATTGGGCTTGGCTACTATTAAACACCCTAAGCCATATAGATTGCAATGGTTGAATGATTGTGGTGAGGTTAGGGTTACACGCCAGGTGGTTATACCATTTTCTATTGGTAGGTACAAGGATGAGATCTTGTGTGATGTGGTACCTATGCAGGCAAGCCATATGTTGTTGGGTAGACCATGGCAACATGATAGAAAAGTGCAACATGATGAGTTCAATAACAAGTACTCCTTCACTCATGAAGGACAGAAGGTTATACTCGCTCCTTTATCACCTCAAGAGGTATATGTTGATCAAATAAAGATGCTGGAGAGGGAGAGAGAGGCTTCAGCCTTGGCCACAAAGGGGAGTGAGAGCTTGAATTCTGCGGAAAAGATGAGAGAAAAGAGTGAGTTTGAGGGTAAAGAGGCTGGAAAAGAATCAAGACTAGTTTAAGGAGGAAAGATGGAGAAAGAAAAGGACAAAGAAGAGGCTAAAGTTTCAATCTCAACTTCCATAGAGATTGAAATTGAAGAGAAAGTTGTAATGCATGAATCTAATGTAGTTGTTGTTGAGAATTCCATCAATGAACTTATAGAAGAGGTTGTGAATGATGAGGGACATGGGGAACACGTGATTGATGAGGTGGAGGAGGCGAATGAGACTGTTTTGGAAGTTGTAGAGGAGAATGGGTCACATCCACAGGATCTTTCTATGACTAATATTTTTATGCCTAGTTCATTTGTTCTTGATGTGCAGGTTGTTGATGAAAACATTCATGACGAAAGTTTTGTTCTATCTCCACCTATTCAAAAGGAGGTCTTTGAAGATACATGGGTTCCTAAAGCTTCCCTTTTTGACATAAATATCAGCAAGATTCGAGGACGAATCTTTTCTAAAGAAGGAGAGAATGATACGGATCCAATAGGGCAAATTTCTAACAATGGTGTGGAGTAAACTTATGTCATTCAAATGGATCTAAAAGGAGTTCAAAATCATATTCATATGATCCATATATATTTGGGGTGTGCTTTAACTCATATGGGACAGATTTGGTGTAACACTTGCAATCATAGGCTTAGGGAGCCTAATCAAACCTATGGGCTAAAACTACACAAAGGGAAGCCTAAAGTGAAGATTAAGTAAGGCTCTTGTGAAGATTTAGCTTTGTTATGATGAGCTTGCTATATTTTTATTATTTAACACTTGTTTTATTTTAGTTTTGTTTGGGCTTGTATTCTTGCCATACTTTATCTTTTAAGTTTTAGAGTGTTGGACCATGTTTTGGGCTTATGTTTTAATACTTATGTGTTATTTTAGTGTGTGATTGGGCTTGGGCCTTATGTGTTTAAGTCAGGTCCAAGAAGAGTGTCTTAGGGTTTTATTTGTTTTTCTCCTTACTATATAAGGATAAGAAACAATTGTAAGAGGCAGCTTTTAATCAAAATTTCAGAATTATTTTCATGCCTTTGGCGTGTATTGCTTTGAGTGAGAGTGAGGATTTGCTTTCATCATTTGCACCAGGAATCTTGGCTAACTTATCAACTACTCGTTGTGGCGTTTGTCAGATTCTCATCTAAATCCTTCGATCATTGGTGTTTTAGCTTCTCTAAGTTTGGGGTGCCATAGGAGGTGGGTTTATCAAATCTTTGGATTCCATATCTACTTGTGCGTGTGGATTTGAGGCTTGTGCCATAGGGTTCCGCGTCAGATATGTAGCTTAATAATATATTATGGACTTCACACCATACCCCACAGTCGCAGATCCACCTTTCAAAACACTAGTTAATTGTGATGTTTTAATTGTGTGTAGCTTATTAATTTCTTTTTGTTTATTTTGTCGCTGGTTATGTATTGCTTTGTCGAGCTTGTTGTGTTCCTATTGGTGTTTTTGTCAGCTTTCAAAAATTTTATTTTTTGTATTTAGGTGATATATTACATTTATTTTGCATTTTCTGTTGTTTTTATTTCTTATTGTATGATGTTGACCTTGACACTTTTTTCTAGCTTAGAGAAACTGATACGAGCATAGAGAGGTTAATAATTTTTTATAAATTGAAGGCTCCAAACCATAAGAATCCTAGAAGCATTCGAGTTATTGATGTTAAATATTATGTTTGGAAGACAAGAAAAAGAAATGGTCTCATTTTTCTCAAAATTTATATATCCAGTTTCAGCCATCATTTATTCACTTTTGAAAGTTTAGATATATGGTACTTTACTATTTTTTGACCTCTTTTATAATCTTATATGGATTAGAAACTAAATTGACTAATAAAATTTTTCTATGTGAAGAGAGATTTTGGATTACTAAAGGGTTGAACGAATTTTATAGTCCTAAATTAAGTAAAAGGATATCAATATCTCCTTATCCTTTTAGAAGTAGCAATTATGAAAGGAAGTAGATTTTTATTCATATCCTAGTAAGGTTATAATTTATTATTATTATCCCTATATTAGTAGGATTAAATTTTCTTTATTCAAATAAGATTACCTTATATATTTTCCATTTCAACTAGGATTTATTTTATTTTCTTATATCAGTTAAAATTTGTTTTGTTTTTCTATTCCAACTAGAATTAGAAGATTTTTTGCTATAAATAGTATTTATTTTGTATATAAGTAGAATAAGTTAAAAAGTTAAAGTTGATAGAGAATTCTTAATTGAACTTTGGTTCTTCTTTTATCCATTACAAAGATGGTTAATTCTTTGTGTTTCTGCATGATTAACAATTAATCAAAGTTCAATCTTGTGGCATTCTAATTTAGATTTCATTGCTTTATGCTGAGTTAACTTATCAAGAATTTATTGTGGTATTTTCTAGCTAGAATTATTGCTTGATTATCTATATTTTTAATTATATAGGTCGATTAAGGGTGTGGTAGAGTAACCTTTAGAAGATATCTTTAGCGTATTTTATCATTAAATTGTGTGATGGGATTTTTTATCACAAGTTAATTCTAGATTCCACATCAGTTCAGTATCACATCATAGCTTGGATAAATTTTATCCATCCTGAGGAGGAAGGAATTAAAGGTCACTTGAAAGAATCCAAATATATGCCCTTAATAAAAGTGCTTCAATTTTTAGAGTTGTATATCGAGCGCATAAGCATGTTAATTATCCCAAGTGTATTTCTTATTTTGTAACTAATTCATTTACAGTTATTATGCTTAATGATTCGAGGACGAATCATTTTAGAGGAGAGGATATGATACGAGCACATGGAGGTCAATAATTTTGTATAAATTAAAGGCTCAAAACCATCAAAATCCTTGAAGTGTTTAAGTTATTCATACTGAATACTACATTTGAAAGATAGGAAAAAGAAATAACCTTATTTTTATTAAAATTCGTGGGTCTAGTTTCAATCATCATTTATTTACTTTTTGAGAGCTTATATAATGCTTTTATTATTTTTTTTATTTTTATAATCCTACATAGATTAGGAGTCAAATTGACATTATTGATTAATAAATTTCTCCTATATAAATAGAGATTTTAGCTCACTAAAGGGATAGATGAATTTTATAGTCCTAAATCAAGTGGAAGAGTATCTTCTTATCCAGTTAGAAGTAATAATTATGAAAAGAAATGGATTTTAATTTATATCCTAGTTAGGTTATAATTTATTATTATTATCCTTTTGTTAGTAATATTAGATTTAGTTTTTCTTATTCAAATAGGAATACCTAATATTTTTATAGTTTAACTAGGATTTGTTTTATTTTCCTATTTTAGTTAGGATTTATTTTGTTATTTATTCCAACTAGGATTAGAAGAATTTTTGCTATAAATAACCTTTATTTTGTAGATAATATTTTGTAGATACTAGAATAAGTTAAAAAGAAATAACCTTATTTTTATTAAAATTCGTGGGTCTAGTTTCAATCATCATTTATTTACTTTTTGAGAGCTTATATAATGCTTTTATTATTTTTTTTATTTTTATAATCCTACATAGATTAGGAGTCAAATTGACATTATTGATTAATAAATTTCTCCTATATAAATAGAGATTTTAGCTCACTAAAGGGATAGATGAATTTTATAGTCCTAAATCAAGTGGAAGAGTATCTTCTTATCCAGTTAGAAGTAATAATTATGAAAAGAAATGGATTTTAATTTATATCCTAGTTAGGTTATAATTTATTATTATTATCCTTTGGTTAGTAATATTAGATTTAGTTTTTCTTATTCAAATAGGAATACCTTATATTTTTATAGTTTAACTAGGATTTGTTTTATTTTCCTATTTTAGTTAGGATTTATTTTGTTATTTATTCCAACTAGGATTAGAAGAATTTTTGCTATAAATAACCTTTATTTTGTAGATAATATTTTGTAGATACTAGAATAAGTTAAAAAGAAATAACCTTATTTTTATTAAAATTTGTGGGTCTAGTTTCAATCATCATTTATTTACTTTTTGAGAGCTTATATAATGCTTTTATTATTTTTTTTATTTTTATAATCCTACATAGATTAGGAGTCAAATTGACATTATTGATTAATAAATTTCTCCTATATAAATAGAGATTTTAGCTCACTAAAGGGATAGATGAATTTTATAGTCCTAAATCAAGTGGAAGAGTATCTTCTTATCCAGTTAGAAGTAATAATTATGAAAAGAAATGGATTTTAATTTATATCCTAGTTAGGTTATAATTTATTATTATTATCCTTTTGTTAGTAATATTAGATTTAGTTTTTCTTATTCAAATAGGAATACCTTATATTTTTATAGTTTAACTAGGATTTGTTTTATTTTCCTATTTTAGTTAGGATTTATTTTGTTATTTATTCCAACTAGGATTAGAAGAATTTTTGCTATAAATAACCTTTATTTTGTAGATAATATTTTGTAGATACTAGAATAAGTTAAAATGTTGAAGTTAATATTTTTCTCCATAATGAAAATTCTTAGTTGAACTTTGGTTCTTTTTTTTTTTATCCATTACAAATATGGTTAATTCTTTATATTTCTCTATGGTTAGCAACTTATCAAGGTTCAACCTTATGGTGTTCTAATCTAAATTTCATCCCTCCATGCTTCGTTATCTTATCAAGAATTTTTTGTGGCATTTTCTAGTTGGAATTATCATTTGATTATCTATATTTTTAATTACATAAATTGATTAGTGGTGTGGTAGAGCAACATTTGGAAGATATCTTTAGCATGTTTCATTATCAAGTTGTATGATGGAGATTTTTATCAAAAGTTGATCCTAGGTTATGCATTAGTTTGATATTAAAGCATAGCCTAGATAAAGTTCTCCACATCAAAAACACTATTAAATAGAGGACTATTTACCGTTTTCAATTTTCTACATTTTTTACTCTGTTTTTTTCTCTCCTTTTTAGAGATTATTTGTTAGGATTCCTCTTAAGGCTGTGTTTCACTAAATTCTCCAATACTTTGATTTACTAGATGCATCCTACCATGTAGAGCCCTTACAAGTTGGTATGCACTCTATGAAATTGATTTTATCTATATCGATGTGGAGGAAAATATATTTATATTTGAACAATAGGTGTTAGCGATGCAAAAGATCATGTTACTTTTCAGGCCATAGACTATTTGAAAGCCCTTTATATGTTTGAATTGGAAGACTATAACTATGGAGACATAACATTGTATCGAAATGCTTATGCATAATATTTGAGTGAAATGAATGGAAAGATTTATATTAAAGAGAGTGACTTATAGGCTCTAAAGCAATGTCATGCTGCTTTATAAGGGAGGTACTGAGTCTTGAAGAGATCCTATTGTTATGTGTTTAAGATCTGTGATTAAGTTTTTATTTAGCAGCTTGTATTACATTTAATAAATTTGCTAATAACTTAAAAGTTACAATTGCTTCATTATTATGTCATATGCAATTTTACAAAGTAAAAGTGGCATATAATATATTTCCTAAAAGAAAAAGAAAAGCAAATATATATATTAGTAAATATATTTATATATAAAAGAAAAAATATATAAATATAGTAAAATAAAAGTCATTATTCAATTAGCATGCTATCAGGAAAAGAGACCAAGAGAAAATTACAATTATAAAATTAACTTATAAGTTTACTATTTTCAATAGAATTTCAGTGCACAACTTAATTCCAGGTTGGGCATATGCACATGCCTAAAAATATAATCCAAATTGATATGTGAAGAAAAAAATATTTTAAAAAATATAGAGGTACCCTACTCTTATTATACATGCCTAGAACCTCCAACTTATTCTTTCTATAGTCTACTCAATAGTTTCCTATTGACTATTCACCAAAGAAAAAGAAATCCATACTTAACAGACTGAAATGTTAAGAATCCTTATAATAGTTACATTATACTTCAACTTTATAACTTGTAAGGAGATTTTTTTTCTTTATTGACTCAAAATATTAGCATTATCAACATTTGTAGGAATAGTTGTATGGCTAAGCGATTATCTAAATCTATCTCTAACCATTATGAATATTTTTAATTTTTTAAATTTATAATTAATATCTATAATACTTGAAAAAAGAAAATAGCAAGAAATAATTGAATTTTACTTATTGTAAGGCTAGTATCTATAATTGAGTGCGAAATTCAGCTGACACTAATGACTACTAAATTTTTACTTATTGTTGCTGAGTAATTTCTAATCCAATATTTGATACGAAATAATTAGTCTTGAATTTTACGGCAGACTTGAACCGGACTTAACTTTTGTTGCCGACGTCCGATGGAGACTCAAGATAATTTTTCGGAAAGAAATTTTGAGACGCACGACTTTCAAAAGTGTGAGGAGGGTTAGAGGCCTAAAGTTCGAGACGAAAATTTCACCATTTAGATGGTCAATTTTAATTTGCATTTTAATTATTTTTTTGGATATTTTTATAATTTTACATATTAGGTTTCTTTCTATTATAAATAGGATTTCTTTGACTATTTGATAGAATTTTCAATTTTTCAAGAATTTCAATAAGGCTTATTTTGGCTTCTAACCTCTTATTTTTATTATTTTATTTTAGTCAAACGTTATTAATTAAAACTTTCGAATGAAATTTAATCAATTCTATATCAATATTCTTAAAAATTAGAGAACTTATAAACCACATATGATTAGATTTTAGATCGGAGTGCTTACAATACTATGCATTTGCAGAGAACCTATAAACCACATATGATTGGATTTTAGATCGGAGTGCTTACAATACTATGCATATTTGCAGTTCGCAAAATTATCTACAAAGCACAACATCATTATGGATTTATTAAATTTAAAAAATATTTTAGAAATAAAATAATATAAAGTGGATAATATTTTAATAGAAACAATTTTAAATTTATTATTGTGAAAAATAAATTTATTCTAAATTCACTTTTAAAATTCAATTTGTTCTTGATTAAAAATTGGTTAAAATTTTAAAATCATATTTATTATGCTATAAATAAATTATATAAGGTCAACTTATATAATTTTTTTTGAGTAGTCCAATTTAATTCTTAAAATTTTAAATTGAATTCATTATTTATTAAAAATTATTAAATTTTCAAATTTATAATTTAAATTCATGTTTATCCTGCAAGTAAATATTATAGGACAAGTGATATATTTTATCTTGTATAGTCTAATTTAACCCTTAAAATTTAATTTTATCATTTATTATTAGATTATTAAATTTAAACTTTATAATTTAAAATTATTTTTATTCATTTTAAGTATTTTTTATAATTATTTATTAGATTTTTATCAAAAAAATTTAAATTGAATATTATAAAATAATTATACTTTTACTTTATAGTTATTATTTTATCATTTGTTTATTGAATTCAACTAATCTATTTGTATGGTTAAATCAAGTTAAGCTATTTTATACAGTTTATATTTAAAGAATAAAAGAATTATAGATTCTTACAAATAAATTTGGTAAGATCTTTTTGTGCTCCCTCAAGTGTTTCTTTGCAATGAAGAAAATGTCCAAGACATTCTCGGCATAGTGACTTTTTCTCTGAGTTTATTACACCGCACTTCATCCACTAATGTTTCTTCAATTAGCACACCAATTGTTTCTTAAGTTCGTTTAGTTGATGTTCTCATAAGCCGGCAAGAAATTTTAAGTCATGCTTGTGCCATTTTTTTGTTTATTTTAAGAAATCAAGATAGCTTTATCATCTCACCAATTGATAATGCAAGGAAGTCTCAATCATGTCCCAATTGTACAACATTATGTATTAAAAAAATTCTTCTACTTTTTAAATAATCAATTAATGATTATTTAATAAGCTGTACAATGACTTTCAGGAAAGCAACAAAAAAATTAGATTTAGAATATCTAAAACATGAATGTATTTATTGTGGAGATTTATTTTGGAAAGTTGAGACTTTGCAAAGCAGCCTAAGGAGTGGAGAAGTAATATATTTTATTTGTTGCCATAAAGGAAAAAGCTAAATTACTTTTGCTTAAAGAGCCACCTTCTTTATTGGCTTATCTTTTAAGTAACAGTTTGGACTCCTTTAAACTTAAATTTGGAGACAATATTCTTGTTTATAATTTTATGTTTGCTTTTACATTAATGGGTGCTAAAATAGATCATAATATTAAAAAGTAGGTGGGTCTTTATATTTTTAGAATTAGAGGACAAAATTATCATGTTATTGGATCTTTATTGCCTATTTAATGATAAAAACCAAAATTTTATCAGAAACATGAAGTGCAAAATTAAAAGTATGCTTTTC
The DNA here is from genome assembly GCF_001659605.2 of Manihot esculenta. Lineage (NCBI taxonomy): Eukaryota > Viridiplantae > Streptophyta > Magnoliopsida > Malpighiales > Euphorbiaceae > Manihot > Manihot esculenta. Next base: position 13,856,027 of record NC_035167.2, read on the forward strand.
CTAAAGATTGTTCTATAAACTAAGAAAATATTGAGAAATTCATGGACATTTTGAATCAAAATAATGTTATTGTTAAGTCTTTTAAAATGGTTAGAAATAGATTACTCTAAGTGATTATAAGCTATAAAACTTAGACCGATAGGAAGGAGACTGAATTATAGTTTACAATATATATTGCCAACAACTTTAGAAATTGCTGGCCTAATTGTAGGTGAATTTGGTCTTTACGATAAAGATAGAGATATTATTGTAGAATATAAAATAAGAAAATTGAAAAGAATAATTGTTTTACATCCAAGTTTTATGTTTATCTGATGTAAGCATAACCAACAACACTGATGAGCTAGCATTGCCTCAAGAAACAATTACAAGGTTGAGATCCAAGAGGTTGAAGGAAGCACTTCAAGGATTCATAAAGGAATATGTTGAAGCTTTGCAAGTTCATTTTGAAGTTGAAGAACAATCTGCCCATTCCAAGTCAATTAGGCCGAATGTTTTCTTATTGACAGTTCAAACTTTGTATTTATAGTGGGTAGTTATTTAATAGTGGGTAGTTATTTAATAGTGGATAGTTATTTAGTAGTGGGTAGTTATTTAACAGTTGGTAGTTAACCAGTAGTGGGTAGTTAATCAGTAGTGAGTAGTTAGTGGATAGTTAACCAGTAGTGGGTAGTTATCTAGTAGTGGATAGTGGCATAGATCATGGGTCCATGCATAGTAGTGGGAAGTGGCAAAGATCATGGGTCTTTATTTAGGTTATATAAAGCATCTCTTTTTCCATATTGTAGACAGATTATCAATTATTCAATACAATTGCTTTATGCGATTCTTTTTTGAGAGCTTAAGAGAGATCTTGGTTCTTGACACTGCATCATGAATAAGGTTCGATATTAACTTGTATATTTCTTATTCTTGCTGTTTTTAAAATCAATCAGTTATAAGCGTTCTTAATTGCATGTTAATTAAGGGTGCTTTAGATTGGGGAATTATTTTCTGAACTAAGTTCTTTTTACTAGGGTATGTGTCGTTTCAGTATCTAATAGGCTGGGGTTCCGCGTCATTATCATTATCTCTTTTTATTCTCATACGATAAAGACGATTATAGTATAGATATTGAATATATTAATGTGAATCGTTCAAGTAGCAAAACAAGAAAATTTGTTACAATATGAGAATATTATGCCTATCAATCGTAAAAATGAGTGCTTGAGAAAGCAACCCTTTTAAAAGGTGATATTTTCCTTCAATAATATATATTTTTTATGTTTATGCATGTATGGAATAAGAATGATCAACATGAGTTATGATCTAAAGTTTACCTTAGAATTAGAAATGCATAAGGTAATGTGCCAGACTACTCCATAAAAAAAGCCATAATATTGTCTTCAAGATATAATGGAAGCCCTAAGTATATACCTAAGCATTACCATGATGCTATGATAACTTGCAAATTTTATGGGCATCCAGATTTTTTCAAACATTCACAAGCAATCCAATTTAGCTTCAAATTAAATGCTTGTTATAGCTTATCTTAGGCCAAACACTATAGAAAAATCTTGCTGTTAGAGTTATGTTTTCAAAATTAAACTTAATTACTTAATAGATGATATAAAAAAATACAAACATTTTGCGAATTACACAATTTTATTATATATAATTGAATTTCAAAAGAGAGGATTGCCACATGTTCATTACTTGGTTTGGTTTCATAAGGACGAAAACTAAAAATAATAGAAGACATTAATTCAATGATTTTTATAGAATTGCCATGCAAAATATATCACTCTGAAACATTTGAAGTAGTTTCAAACTTCATGATCCATCATATGATCCTTTAAATCCTCGATCACTACGTGTGCAAAAAAGATATTATTCAAAGTATTTACCTAAAAAAAGTTTCTAATACAATAATTATAGATAAAAATACTTTTACTATATACAAGAGCAGGGACAATGATGCCTTCGTTGAGAAAAAAAAGGGTTCAAATATTGATAAAAGATATATAGTTCTATTTAATAGAGACTTCGTGATTAAATATCAACAACATATAAATATAGAATATTGTTGTGCATCGACTCTCATCAAATATTTATTTAAATATATTAGTAAGGTTTCAAATAGAATTTGTGCTATTATAGAATCTCATAAAAATTAAGAAAAGGATCCCTCAATCTCAAAATTTTACAATATAGATGAAAATAAAAATTACTTGATTTGTCATTATATTTCACTATATGAAGCTGTTGAAAATTGGAATGGGTTACCCACTGGGTCAATCAATTCCATCAAAAGGCATGTCCTTACTAAAAGACATATTATTATAGCCATTAGAATGAATTTTATTCTCCTCCCTCTTTCTTTAGCTCAAGATTTGAATTTGGTTAATTCATTTCTCCTTCCCTTTCTTGGGATGGTTTTATGCACCTCACCTAATATGCCTGTAATTAAATTAGTAAATTAGGTAACTTATTTGGTAATTTAAAAGTAACTTTGGTATAACAGAGATATGGTTGTGTTTGCTTATGCTATGATTTATACTTTAGCATGAAAATGACTAAGAGTAATGTCCTTAGGGTAAGATGACCATAAAATTGGACTTTAAGGATATAAACTTAGAAGTTATGCATGATTAAGTCCCTCCTCTTTGGTGCAAATTATTCAATGGCATGAAATGAGCATAAGAACATGATTAATTAGGGCAACTTAGTAACTCCTTCCCATTAAGTTAAAATAGAAACTCGGCATGCTTAGACTAATGGATGCATATGAAATGGGTGCCTTTGCGTGATTAATGCACATATAATAATTAAATTGCATATTGCCTGAAACAGATTTCTCAATAAATACCCAAAGACAAGATATAAAAATTAATATAGGGAGCAGATACTTATTCTCAAGTAAAGTTCAGGTAAGAAGAGTGCCTAATACCTTTCATTTCTAGTACCCAGTATGCCGAACCTAGACCATTGTGTAAAATTATTGATAATTGATTGCGATCAAAATCATTCAAGTGCAATCAAAACACCTTGAACATTAAATTAACTATAAGTAATCAGGCCTTTAATTGGATCTTGAATATGACAATAACCACATAGGAAAAAAACATAATAAATTACTGACCTTGTGCAGAATTTGTCATTGTTGTAGAGAGATTTTGATAACCTGTAAACTAGTTTCTCTCCCTTAACCCTCTTTTATATAATAGTTATTTGATAGAATGGTTATGTTACTCTTAGAGTGGAGAGAGGACTAGTTTATATACCCTGGAAACTTTAGATCTTGTATGTTTATAAAGTACTGATTTTAACAGTCTAGATTTAATACACTATTAAATAAATAAAAATCCTAACCTAATGTAAGTGCGCTTAAAATATGGCTCAACATTAGGCCATATTTCTTACATTCTCCCACTTGGTCGGATGTTTTCAACGTTAGATTTAATAGTATAATCATAAAGCTAGCAAACTTAAATCTTATAAACCGTTAGTCATCATAAGCACCCCGACACAATAGATTACATAATGTGGGTTATGACGATCATACACAGTATAGTCGCATACTCTCTTCCATACACCACTACATTAAAAACTTATTATGTTAGGTTCATGACTTCTATATAAATAACATAAAATCCACATACTAGTTATGAAAATATAAATAAATTTCATATTCAATCAATCATGTATATATAAACATTATGAATAAGAAATATAAAATCCAGAAACATGCCATAATTGAGCTCAAAAGTGTTAAAGCAAAACATAAATATCATTAGCAATCATCAATACAACCAAGACCTATCCTAAGCATGTGTTCTTTGAAGGTCTTAGGTTGTAAACATTTAGTCAGTAGATCTGCAACCATAAGATCTGTCTTGATATGTTCTATGCTCTTTGTTTCTGAATCTCCTCTTTCACAATAAAATACATTAACTCCATGTGTTTTGCTCCTCTAGAGTATTCGTTGTTTTTAGAGAAGAAAATTGCTGCAGAATTATCACAATAAATTTTCAGCGGCCTGCTTACTATGTCGACAATTTCAAGCCCTGAAATAAAGTTTCGTAGCTATAATGTATGAATTATAGCCTCATAACAAGCCACAAATTATGTTTCTACAGTGGATGAAGTAATGATAGACTGTTTAGCACTTTTCTATGAGATTACTCCATCATCTAATAGGAACAAATAACCAAACGTTGACTTTCTACTATCAACACAGCTAACAAAATCTGAATATGAATATTTAATCACTTCTAAATACTCAGACCTCTTATAAGTGAGCATGTGATCCTTTGTTCCTTGAATATATCTTAACACTTTCTTTGCAGCTTTTCAATGATCGATACCAGCATTACTTTGATATCTGCCTAGCATGCCTACTATAAAACTGATGTCGGGTCAGGTACAAGTTTGAAGATACATCAAACTGCCCACAACTGAAGCATATGAAATTATTTCTATTTCTTTACGTTTCACATCATTCTTTGGACATTACATAAGACTAAATTTATCTCCCTTTTAAATAGGAACTAAACTTGCAGAGCATTTACTTATGTTAAATTTCTCAAGAACTTTTTCAATATAGGCTTTCTGAGACAATCCCAATAAATCTTTTGATCGCTTATGGAAGATTGAAATTCCTATCACATAGGATGCATCTCCCATATCTTTCATTTCAAAATTCTTAGGAAGAAATTCTTTAGTCTTATGCAATAAACCTAGAGCATTTGCAGCAAGCAGAGTATTATCAACATACAAAATCAGAAATATAAACTTACTTCGATTAATTTTTCGGTAAATACATCGATCAATAGTGATCTCCTCAAAATCGAAAGAAGTAATGATATTATTGAACTTAATATACCATTGTCTAGAAGCTTGTTCAAGTCTATATATTGATCTCTTCAATTTACACACCATACGTTCTTTATTTTTTATGGAAAAACCTTCAGGTTGATCTATATAAACTTCCTCTTCAAGGTCCCCATTCAGAAGGGTTGTTTTCACATCCATTTGATGTAGCTCTAAATCAAAATGAGTACTAATGCCAAAATTATTCTCAAAGAATCTTTCTTTGAAACAGGTGAAAAAGTCTCCTTATAATCAATGCCATCTTTCTAAGTGTAACCTTTGCCAACAAGTCTAGCTTTATGTCTTTCAACATTGCCATTGGAGTCACGTTTGGTCTTAAAAATCCATTTACAACCAACTCTTTTGCATCCTTCTGTCTAGTCTACAAGATCCCAAACCATTTTTCTGAGCCATTGATTTTATTTCTTCTTTCATAGCATCAATCCATCTTTCAGAGTTATTACTATCCATGGCTGATGAAAATGAAACATGATCATTATCAATGCCAAAATCAAAATCTGACTCTTGCAAATAAACCACATAATCATCAGGAATAGCTGACCTTCTAACCCTTACATGTTTGTTTAAGGCTATACCACCTGGTTCATTGACATGAGTTGGTGGTAAGTTAGGTTCTTCATGGGGTGCTATTTCATTATTCAAATATTGTTCTTGTTTATTTATTCTTCCAAAGTAGGGACAATGATAGAGCATATTTTAGTCCACTTTCTCATTATGTTATTGATGTTTATTTGCATCTTTTCTGTTTAATTTTATGGTTTTAATCATGTTTTGCATATATTAGGTGTAAAGAGACAATCTGGAGAAAATGCTCCTAAAACTGCCAAAAAGTGCCAAATATGGAAAGTGCCAAAAAAAGGAAATTTTTCAAATAAGGAAATTTTTCAAATAAGGAAAATTTTCACATAAGGAAAGTTTTCAGAAAAGGAAAGTTATCAAATAAGGGAAGTGCAGAAGCAAAAGCAAATAAGGAAAGCTCAGTCAGAAGATTATTTAAAATTCAAACTGCAGATCTTTCTTTCCTTGTTTAAAGATGTGCACACACTGCAGCAGTCAAATCTTCCTATTTAGACAGCAAAATTTCAAGGAGATACACTTGCCTCTTCCACATTCAGCATTCAAAATTCAAATGAAGGCTCCACCTAAAAAGGAAAGACTGGACAGATTTCTTTCCAATTTTGCACGTTAATGACTGCGCTCCACTTCCTCTTCTACAATCCGCGCGCACACCTCTTCTTGAAGCATGATCCGCGTGCATCCTTCCTCTTTTGAAGCTTGATCCGCGCCACTTTCCTTCTGAAGCTCCAGCCATGTCTCTTTCCTTTTCTGAAGCCTTGATGCGCTCATCCTTCCCCCTGAAGCACAATCCGCGCGCCACTCTCCATTTGAAGAGCAAGCGCACGCCTCTTTCCTTCTGAATAATTTTGGAACGCGAATCTTTCCTTTTTAGACACAACTTGAGCAACCTCTTCACTAATTAGGAAGCAAAGGCAGCATGTAAGGACCTAGGGCAACACTTTCAACTATAAAAAGACACATAAGGAGCCTCCCCACAACTCTTTACACACCACCTTGGAGACAGCTACGGGATTCACATCTCTTCTTCTATCTCTCTTCTTTTCTTTTATTTTTGATTTTGTTTCAGCCATGAGAGGCTGAAACCTTTTATTCTAGTTGAAGATTAGGTGATGGTTTAGTTGTTTTATGGATTGGAAGACTTGATCAAACATTGTTTATCTTTTGTTATTCAATATTCATACAATCTCATGCTTAATTCCATTGTTGCTTTGTTGTTTTGATCAATATGGCCAATTGATTCTTGATTGCAAGGTAATAATATGTTAGTTTGGGTGATTTAAGTCCGTAATTGCTTGGATTATTCAAACATAAAAACACTTGGTGTAAAAACCAATGAAATTGTATGATCTAGCAACATCTCATGTGTTTGAGTAGTTAGGATTGGATCTCTCTCTTTCTTCATGCAATTAACAATTGTTTGATGCCTAAAGGCCAAGGACATTCCTTGGCAATTTGTTAATTAGTAATTAATTAGAGGACGTTTCCTAATTGGTTTAATAATAAGGAGAGACATGGTGGTGAGAAGCGTCTTCCATCTCCATAACTAATCTATTGAATCAATCAAAAGAAACTAAGTGTCAATGATCAATCCCAACAACTGAAGTGGATCCAATTCTTCAATTAGAGCTTTCTTATTATTTATTTCTCTTTTATTTTATTATTCGCTTATTTTAATTGCTTTCAGTAGTTTGTTAATCAAATCAATCTCAAACCCCCCATTTTACTTTTATTGCAATTTATTTTTATTCTGCTTTCTGTTTATCTCGTTTTCAGTTTTATCTCATTTCAGTTTATTTCGCTTTCAGTTTATTTTGCTTTCCATTTATTTCTCTTTTAGTTTATCTCGATTTCAGTTTTATCTCGTTTCAGTTTATTCCGCTTTCAGTTTTATCTCGTTTCAGTTTATTTTGCTTCCAGTTTATTTCTCTTTCAGTATATTTTTGTTTCAGTTAATTCTCTTAGTCTTGATAAGGAAAATAGGTAAGTTCTCAAATCCCTGTGGATTCGATCTTTTCACCACTATCTACAGTTATAAATTGTTGATAACCAGAAAGGTTATTTTTGACCGGTTTTGACAACCGCGAGTTAGACAACATTTGCTATAGCTGTTGGATTAGGAACATTTATGGTTAATGGAACATTAACCCTTATTTCATTAATATCCATAGCTTAATTTTCAGCACTCCCACTAACTTCACTATTCTCTAAAAATTTGACATTTGTTGTTTCAACAATTCTAGAACTATGGTTTGGATAGTAAAACCTGTACCCTTTGAATTTCTCTAGGTAACCTATAAAGTAACCACTAACCGTTCAAGAATCTAATTTTCTTTCATGTGAATTATAAATTCATACTTCTATTGGACAACCCCAAATATTTAGGTGTCTTAAACTAGGTTTCCTTCCACTCCATAACTCAAAAGGACTTTTAGGAACTGATTTACTAGGAACCCTATTTAATAAATACAAGTGCATACATCCATAAACTTTTGGGTGATGAGGAATTATTCATCATACTCCTAACCATATCCATTAATGTTCTATTTCGCCTTTCTGCCACATTATTTTGTTGTGATATGCCTAGCATAGTATATTGTGCACATATGCCGTGGCTTTTAAGGAACTTGGCAAACGAACTAGGATACTATCCAGATTCATCATACTTTCCATAATACTCACCACCTCTATCAGATCTTACAATTTTCACTTTTCTATCTAATTGCCTTTCAACCCTCTTTACAAACACCTCAAGGTTATTTATTTATAGATTGATATTTTTCTTGCCGCAAATAGATGTATCCATAACATGAAAAATCATATATAAAGGTGATGAAGTATTTTTCTCCGTTAAAAGACAGAGTGTCAAAAGGTCCACAAATATCAGTGAGTATTATTTCAAGAAGTTGATTGCTTCTTATGGCTCCTTTCTTGTTATTTTTTGTTTGCTTGCCCTTAATGCATTCCACACATAAGCCAAGATTAGTAAAATTTGGATTTGGTAGACTCATTCTTTACTAATCTTTCTAACCTTTTTTTGGATATATAACCCAAACTTTTATGCCCTAAGCAAGCAGAATGTTCATTCGCCAAACTACGTTTTTTTCCAATATTATGATTAATATTAAATAAAGATTGAGAAAAATTATCATCAAGCTTCATTTTATATAAACCATCCATAAGAATTGCATTACCAATAAAGGACCTATTCTTATATAAACTAAAATAACTGATAGCGGTTGTCGAAGCCATAAAAAATAAACCTATTATCAATCAACAAATAAATTTACAGATAGTGGCAATAGGGTCGAACCACAAGGATTTGACACCAAATATCTTCCTAATAATGACTAAGGCAAGTAAATAGCAAAAATAAAAAGGGGGTTTTGTTTTGAAGATGTACTAAAGCTAATTAACAATAGAAAGCAAATAATTTAAAGATGAGTAAATCAATAAGAGAAAAGCTTCTAGTTGAAGTATGAATCTATTTCAGATTGTTTAGAATTGATCATTGATTCTTTAACACTCCTATTTATTTCAATAAATTAGTTTAGGATGTGGAAGACGCTTCTCACAATCCAAATTCCTCCTTAGTTCTAGTTTGATTAGAAAACGTTCGCTAATCGAACACTAGTTAACAAGTTGCCAAGGAACGTCTTTGGGCCTTTTAGCATTGAACAACTGTTAACTGCATTAAGACTTAGAGAAACCTAATTCTAACCTTGCCAACCGCGTGGTCAAGTTTAGATTATGCAACTTGATTAAATGTGTGTTTAAATAATCTAAGCAATTACGGACCTAAATTATTCAAACAATTGTTACTCAAGCAATTAAAAGCAATATGCCTAAATTGATTCTAAAAGCAAAGCAACAATTATAGAAAGATCAAATTGCATAAATATTGAAAATAAATAGAAGTTTAACAATGGAGATTTAAATCTCTCAATTCATCACAAATCTGAATTTTCCAACTTCAACTAGAAAGGAATGAATTTAGCCACTCATGGTGAACAAAAATACAAAAGAAAGAAGAAAGGAAGAAGGAGACAAGCTTGCTGTGCTTTCTGCAGAATTTCTGCTGTGGAGAGAAGATATGTTTGCTGGTTTGGGCTGCCTCCTTTTATAGGTGAGGAATCCCAATCCAATTAGGTTTTGGAATCCTAAATTGGATTGGTCCTTGTCTTTGATCTCTTCTTTAATTGTGAATAAATCTTCTTCTTGAGGAGGTCTATCTGGAGAGTGACTCTTTGAGATGCCCTAGGATTGATCTTGAAGTGTTTGAGAGGGGTTAGGACTTCTTTATTTTAAATCTTCAATTTCTGCACTTTCCCGCCTCTGCTGTCAATTTCTGCTGTCAATGTGATTGGGGCGGTGATTTGAGCAGATCGCTGCCCCAATCGCTTTCTGTGAGTCAGTCCAGTTTTTAGCTTTATGTCTCTGCTTCCTCCGCTTGATTTGGGCAGTGATTTGGGCAAATCGTCATGCCCAAATCATTTCTGCGTGTTGCCTCCGGGTGTAACGACCCGGAAATCCGACCCGTTACCGGCGCTAGGATCCAGATCGGCTTAAGGCCGCCGGGACCCGTAGCAAGCCTACATTCCTCCTGTAAACCTGTGGAATCCCACACATAACAACATATACATGATCTGTAAAATTTTTCTTTTCTCTTATCCAAGCAAAACCTGTGCATGCACAAAATCATACATAAACCCCACACTGGAGTCCTCATCAAATACTCCAATGGGGTATCATCATCATACATATCAGCTTGGATAATCATGGTCATTAACATCATTACTCATTAAATACTCTGTACATAATGGGGATTCACACACCTCTAGGTCAAGCACTACTATAATCCTCAATACATCATCAAATCATTAATTACATTACATGGTCATAAGTACTCATTACATCATGTTCATGTCCACTACTATCTATTACAACATACATGACTTAACTTCACTCTAGCCGACTTCCCGATCTATCCTGTACCTGCAACTCTGGGGATAAAGGGAGTGGGGTGAGCTACTAGAGCCTAGTGAGCAGAATAATAAAACATCAATTTTAAATCATGCTTTCATGTATGCGCCATAACACAAACATTTCACAACAAGGATGAACTTGTCACCATTTAGCCCCTATCTTTCTTACTTATACATGCCGGGGGCGTAGAGCCGTAGCAGGCACACCCGGACTTCCATAATCAGTCATAGTGCCAGGGGCGTAGAGCCGTAGCAGGCACACCTGGACTCACATAGGCTATCATGACATACAAGGGCTAATGGATCATTCAACATTCATCCACATCAACAACAAGGTATGCAATGCAACATATTCGTGAATTCTAATGCAAACAACCTAATATATCTCATGGCATTCATGATGCGTGAATCATGCTAAAACATTTCATTAATTTGCTTTAAAACTTAAAGTTTATTCCACTCACCTCTGGCTAGCTCTGAAGAGACTCTGAAGCAGCTGGCTCACTGCTGGGGGTCTCGGTTCCTCGGGTCCGAACCTACACAGGTGGACTCAAATGAGGGACCAAACATACATGAATATGACTCTAAAAATACTCCCCAAAAACCCCCTAAAACATCCTGAAAACATCACATGAAAATATGCAAGAAATGGCTGAACAGGGCACTTTCGGCGGCAGGTTCGGCGGCCGAAAGTCCCTCTGCAGCCGAAAGTCATGCAGGTTCGGCGGCACTTTCGGCGGCCGAACCTCCCAGACAGAGACGAAACTTGAGTTTCGGGGGCAGGCTTCGGCAGCCGAAACTGCCTCCACAAGGGGGTTCGGCGGCCGAAAGTCACTTCGGCGGCCGAACCTGAGTTTCTGCCGAAGGGCAGAAACTTGGCTCCCTTGTGTCCACAGCCTCCAAAACGCCTCAAAACATGCATAAACTTGTTTCTACACATGCATACACATCATACATCACACCTAGGGGTCTCAAACTATAATATACCCCAACTACAACACTTCAAACAACACATTTCCAACATACATTGTTCAAATCACAACATAAACCTAACAACAAGCCTAAACATGCATTCTACCCCATCAACTTGCATAAAACTTTCATAAAACATAAAAGAAGCATAGATCGAAGCTTACCTCTTGAAGATCGAGAGGAAGAACGACCCTAGCTCGGAAAATGGAGGGATTTAGCTCCAAGACTTCCAAGCTCCAAACTTGCTTAAAAACACTCAAAAACTTTTGTGGAACCTTAAAACTCAAAGAAAAATGGCGGGGATTGAAGGAAAAACACAAGATTTGGGAGAGGGAGGTCGGAAGCTTGCTGCGGCTGAAAATGGGAGAAAACTCTCCCATTTCGGCTAAGTGCCCCTTTTATAGGTGGCTGGCCAGGCCACGTTCGGGGGCCGAAAGTGCCTCCGCATGCATACAAGGTTCGGCGGCCGAACCTGCATTTCCCTCACTCAAAATTTTCGGGCGCCTAAAGTCCCTCCGAAAGCATGCATGTTCGGCGGCCGAACCTCAAAGTTCGGCGGCCGAACCTGGGTTTTCCTCCAAAGATTGTTCATGCAAAAACTCATTTAATTCTTACTTAAAAACATGAAATACATTAAAACATATCATAAAATCATAGTTTTACCCTTCTAGAGGTTTTCGACAACCGAGATTCCACCGGACGGTAGGAATCCCGATACCGGAGTCTAGCCGGATATTACATTCTCCCCCCCTTAAGAACATTCTCCCCCCCTTAAGAACATTCGTCCCCGAATGTTCCTCAACTAACACATGAAACATGGCATCAACATGGCATAAACATAACATACCGCATAGCATACATACAGACACTCAAAACAACTAACACTCACCTCAAAACAGATGGGGGTATTGCTGGAGCATAGACTCCCGGGTCTCCCAGGTGCATTCCTCTAAGTTGTGGTGGTTCCAAAGGACCTTCACCATCGGGATTTCCTTGTTCCTCAGCTTTCTGATCTGAGTGTCTAGGATCCGCACTGGCTGTTCTACATAGGTGAGATCCTCATGGATCTCCATATCAGGCTCACTAAGAACCTTTCTCGGATCTGACACGTACTTCCGTAACAGAGAAACATGGAAAACCGGATGGATTCTCTCCATCGAAGCAGGCAAGTCTAGCTTGTACGACACATTACCGACCCTCTGAAGCACCTCAAAAGGACCGATGTACCGTGGAGCTAACTTACCCTTCTTCCCGAACCGAACCACTCCTTTCATAGGAGACACCTTGAGCAAAACCAAATCCCCCTCCTGAAACTCTAGCTGTCTTCTGCGGATATCTGCATAACTCTTCTGCCGACTAGCAGCAGTCTTGATCCTCTCTCTGATTATGGGTACCACCCTACTGGTAAGCTCTACTAACTCCGGACCCGCAAGAGTCCTCTCTCCTACTTCCTCCCAGCAGATAGGTGATCTGCACTTCCTCCCATACAAAGCTTCATATGGAGCCATCCCTATGCTAGCATGATAGCTGTTATTGTAGGCAAACTCCACCAAAGGTAGATGCTGCCTCCAAGAACCGCCAAAATCTAGCACACACATTCTGAGCATATCCTCTATTGTCTGGATGGTCCTCTCTGACTGTCCGTCTGTCTGTGGGTGGAAGGCAGTACTGAAGTCTAATGTAACGCCCCGAAAATCGGACCGTTACCGGCGCTAGGATCCGGGTCGACTTAAGGCCGCCGGGACCCGTAGCAAGCCTGACATGTAACCTGTAAACCTGTTTAATCCCATACATGATCAACAATCATACATAAAAAATTTAAAACTTTTCCTCATACGTACTATCATCAACTAACTCAACCTGTGCAAACCCTGAACATATACATAACATAGTCCCTCTGTGGGATCTCATCATGCCTTAAAGGCAAAACAGCCTGTGTTGAGTTAGTTTACATAAACATCATAACATAAGATCATGTATAGACAAAAGGGATTAACAATACATTATGGTCAAGCACAACTCTATCCTTAATAACCTCATTACATAACATTCTGAATATTTTTACATTTCATCAATTGTACAATCGTCATGTCCACAATCTAGCTATTACAACATAAGACATACTTCAAAACACTGGCTAACCTTCTGATCTACCCTGTACCTGCACATCTGGGGTTAGGGGAGAGGGGTGAGCTACAAAGCCCAGTGAGCAGAATAGTGAAAACAATATATTAAAATTTCATGCTTTCATGGAATGCAACACATCACAACAAATCACATCTCGGATGGTATTGTCACCTATAGTCCTCTACATAGGTCCAACTGTGCCGGGACGTAGAATGGGTCAACCGGTCTTTCCCTTATCATAACATATCATATGGACCAACTGTGCCAGGGACGTAGAATGGGTACAACCTGGACTTTCTCTTACATCGTGCCAGGGACGTAGAATGGGTACAACCTGGACTTCCATACCATAACATGCCATAACATCAATCATATCATATGAGGACTAAAGGATCATCCAATAACCAATCCACATCAACATAAATATCATAAATGCAATGCAACATATTCGTGAATACTAATGCAAGCAACCTATTATATCTCATGGCATTCATGATGCATGGATCATGCTCAAAATTCATATTTCATTTATTTAAAACTTAAGGTTTATTCCACTCACCTCTGGCTAGCTCTGACAAACTCTGTAGCAGCTGGCTCACTGCTGGGGTCCTCGGTTCCTCGGGTCCGAACCTACACAGGTGGACTCCAATGAGGGACCAAACATACATAAACATAACTCTAATATACTCCCCAAAAACCCCTAAAACATCATGAAACAATCACCTAACAACATGCAAGAAATGGCTGGACAGGGCACTTTCGGCGGCAGGTTCGGCGGCCGAAAGTCCCTCCAGAGCCGAAAGTCAGGCAGGTTCGGCGGCACCTTCGGCGGCCGAAACTCCCAGACAGAGACGAAACTCATGCATGTTCGGCGGCACCTTCGGCGGCCGAAAGTCCTAGACAGAGACGAAAGTCTCCTTTCGGGGGCAACTTCGGCAGCCGAAAGGCCTGCCTCACCAGCCATGTTCGGCGGCCGAAAGTGCCTTCGGCTGCCGAACCTGGTTTCTGCCGAAGGGCAGAAACTTGGCTCCCAAATGCATTTTCGCCTCCAAACTCACCAATCATGCATATACCTTAGTTAAAACATGCATAAACGTTCCTAGGGGCCTCAAAACATCAAATACCCCAACTACAACACTTCAAACACACAAAATCAACATACATTGTCCAAAACATCAAGATTAACCCATAACTCCACATATAACCTAACATGCATTTCTACCCATAGATCTAGCATAAAACTTACTTAAAACACATGAGGAGCTTAAGATCGGCTCTTACCTCTTGAAAGTCGAGAGGGAGACGACCTAAACTTGGAGATCCACGAAGATGAGCTCCTGAGTTCCCAAAGCTCCAAAACTTGGTTTAAAAGCTCAAAACTTGCAATGTGAGTTTAAAACTCAAGAAAAATGGAAGAGATTTGGAGAAAGAACACTAGGTTTGCAAAGGGAAAGTCGGAAGCTTGCTGTGGCCGAAAATGGGAGAAAGCTCGCCCATTTCGGCTAAGTGCCCCTTATATAGTGGCTGGCCAGGCCACGTTCGGGGGCCGAATGTGCCTCCGCATCCATGCAAATGTTCGGCGGCCGAACTTGACTTTCGGCGGCCGAACCTGAACTTCCCTAACTCATGCTTTCGGGGGCCTAACGTGCCTCCAAAACGCATGCATGTTCGGCGGCCGAACTTGACTTCCGGCGGCCGAACCTGGGTTTTCCTCCAATGCTATTTTCACGCAAAAACTCATTTAGTTTCATACTTTAAAACATTAAAATTCATGAAAACATTTTATAAAACATGATTCTACCCTTCTAGAGGTCTCCGACATCCGAGATTCCACCGGACGGTAGGAATTCCGATACCGGAGTCTAGCCGGGTATTACATTCTCCCCCCCTTAAAAACATTCGTCCCCGAATGTTCCTCAACTAGCACATGCATAGCAAACAACACAACATATATAAGCACATAAACACATAGGGATCTAACCTTAAAAGAGATGAGGGTATTGTTGGAGCATGGACTCCCGTGTCTCCCAAGTGCATTCTTCCAAGTTGTGGTGGTTCCATAGGACTTTCACCATCGGGATTTCCTTGTTTCTTAACTTTCTAATCTGGGTGTCTATGATCCGCACTGGCTGTTCAACATAGGTGAGATCCTCTTGGACCTCTACATCAGGCTCACTAAGAACCTTGCTCGGATCTGACACAAACTTCCTCAACATAGAAACATGGAAAACCGGATGGATTCTCTCCATCGAAGCAGGTAAACCCAGCTTGTACGACACATTCCCAATCTTTTGCAAGATTTCAAAGGGTCCGATGTATCGTGGGGCTAGTTTACCTTTCTTCCCGAAGCGAACCACTCCCTTCATTGGAGACACCTTGAGCAATACCAGATCCCCCTCCTGAAACTCTAACTGTCTTCTGCGGACGTCTACATAGCTCTTCTGTCTGCTTGAAGCAGTCTTGATTCTTTCTCTGATTATGGGTACCACCCTGCTGGTGATCTCTACTAACTCAGGCCCTGCCAAGGCCTTTTCTCCAACTTCCTCCCAGCAAACAGGTGATCTGCACTTCCTTCCATACAAAGCTTCATATGGAGCCATCCCGATGCTAGCATGATGGCTGTTGTTGTAGGCAAACTCCACCAAAGGTAGATGCTGCCTCCATGAACCGCCAAAGTCCAGCACACACATTCTGAGCATATCCTCGATAGTCTGGATGGTCCTTTCTGACTGTCCATCAGTCTGGGGGTGGAAGGCAGTACTGAAATCCAACCTAGTACCCATGGCATTCTGTAGACTCCGCCAAAACCTGGAGGTGAACTGGGGCCCTCTATCTGACACTATCGAAACAGGAACCCCATGCAACCTGACGATCTCATCCACATATACCTGCGCCAACTTGTCCACAGAGTAGCCACTCCTGACAGGGATGAAGTGAGCAGATTTGGTGAGTCTGTCCACAATCACCCATATGGAGTCCAATCTGTTGGACGTCGCCGGTAACCCCACTACGAAGTCCATAGCTATATTCTCCCATTTCCACCCTGGAATAGGTAGCGGGTTAAGCATTCCAGCCGGCTTCTGATGTTCCAGCTTCACCCTCTGACACACTTCGCAGGCGGACACAAACTGTGCCACTTCTTTCTTCATCGCTGGCCACCAATAAACTTTCTTCAAATCTTGATACATCTTGGTGGCTCCGGGGTGAATGCTGTATCTCGCATTATGAGCTTCTCTCATAATGTCTCCTTTTAGCCCAATGTCATCTGGTACACATAGTCTGCTCCCATAGCGGAGGATCCCCTTGCTGTCGAATCTGAACTCACTATCATTGCCTGACTGAACAGTCCTGGCAATCTTCACTAACTCCGGGTCCTCATGCTGTTTCTGAGCCACCTGCTCTAGAAACACGGGTGCCACTCTCATCTGGGCCACCAAGGCACCTGTACCAGATAACTCCATCTGTAGACCTTCCTCAATAAGCTTATAGAACTCCTTCACCACTGGCCTCCTCTCTGCCGATATGTGGGATAAACTACCGAGTGATTTCCGGCTTAAGGCGTCTGCCACAACATTCGCCTTACCCGGATGGTACTGAATCTTGCAATCATAGTCACTCAGCAGCTCCACCCATCTCCTCTGTCTCAAATTCAAATCCCTCTGACTCAAGATGTACTGCAGGCTCTTATGATCTGTAAAGATCTCACATTTCACCCCATAGAGGTAATGCCTCCACATCTTGAGTGCAAAGATTACTGCTGCCATCTCAAGGTCGTGTGTGGGGTAATTCAACTCATGCTTCTTCAGCTGCCTAGAAGCATAAGCAATCACCTTCTCATTCTGCATCAGTACACAACCCAGTCCCACACGGGACGCATCACAAAAGACTGTAAAGTCCTCTCCACTAGATGGCAGAGCTAACACTGGTGCTGAAGTCAACTTCTTCTTAAGCTCTTCGAAACTCTCCTCGCACTGGTCGGTCCACAGAAACTTCTGACTCTTCCTGGTTAGTCTGGTTAGAGGAGATGCTATCTTTGAGAAGTCCTGAACGAACCTCCTGTAGTCACCTGCCAAACCCAAGAAACTTCTAATCTCTGTCACTGAAGTGGGTCTAGGCCAGTTAGCCACAGTTTCTGTCTTCTTGGGATCTACCTCAATACCATTCTCTGACACTACATGCCCCAAGAACGAAATGCTCCTCAGCCAGAACTCACATTTAGAGAACTTGGCATACAAGCCATGTTCCCTCAAAGTCTGCAAGACCAACCGCAGATGATGGGCATGCTCCTCTGCATTCCTGGAATACACTAAGATATCATCTATGAAGACAATAACAAAGTGATCCAGGTATTGACTAAATACTCTGTTCATGAGATCCATGAATGCTGCAGGGGCGTTTGTTAACCCGAACGGCATTACAAGGAACTCAAAATGCCCATATCTGGTCCTAAAGGCTGTCTTCGGCACATCCTCATCCCTTATCCTTAGCTGATGGTACCCCGATCTTAGATCTATTTTGGAGAAACAACCCGCTCCTGCTAGCTGGTCGAATAGATCATCGATCCTTGGCAAAGGGTACCTATTCTTGGTAGTGACTTTGTTCAACTGCCTGTAGTCGATACAAAGTCTAAGGGATCCATCCTTCTTCCTCACAAACAAGACCGGAGCACCCCAAGGTGAGGTACTCTGTCGGATGAAACCCTTTTCTACCAGCTCCTGCAATTGCTCTTTTAACTCCTTTAACTCTGCTGGGGCCATCCTGTAGGGAGGGATAGAGATCGGTCTAGCTCCAGGTACCAACTCTATCTCGAACTCTATCTCCCTAGCAGGTGGTAAACCTGGAAGTTCATCAGGAAAGACATCCTGAAACTCTCTGACAACTGGCACCGAGGCTGGCTCCCTGACCTGACTGTCTAGCTCTCTCACATGAGCTAAGTACCCCTGACATCCCTTCCTAAGCAACCTACGAGCCTGAAGAGCTGATATCAGACCTCTAGGTGTGCCCCTCTTGTCTCCTCTAAAAACGACCTCTGACCCGTTCTGATCTCTGAACTTGACTACCTTGTCCCTGCAGTCCAAGGTAGCACCATGGGTAGATAGCCAATCCATCCCTAGAATGACGTCAAAGTCTGTCAAATCTAGAACCACAAGGTCGGCGGAGAGGCATCTTCCCTCAATAAAAACTGGACTGTACTGGCAGACTGACACTGCCACTGACGGGTCACACTTGGGTCCACTGACCCATAGGGGACACTCTAACCCAGAGACTATCAGACCCAACCTCTCAACGGCTCTCGGAGCAATAAATGAATGAGATGCACCCGGGTCCATTAATGCATACACATCAGAACACCCAATGACGAGATTACCTGACACCACGGTGTTGGATGTGTTAGCCTCCTGCTGTGTCATGGTGAAGATCCTGGCTGGAGCTGATGGACCTTCACCTCGGGAACCAGAAGAAGAGGCTGCCCCTCTTCCTCTACCTCTGCCACTGCCCTGAGTTGTGGCTGGAACTGCTGGCTGTGCCACACTACCAGAAGCTGTCTGCTGGGGCTGGCCCATAAAAGGCGCTCTAGGACAATCCCGAGCCATGTGTCCCTCCTGTCCACATCTGAAACATGTGTTAGTCCCAGCTCGACACACTCCCCTGTGCGGTCTTCCACATCTCTGACATTCTGTACCATCTGAGCCTGAGCTCGAGCCACCGCCGAATCCCAAACCGGATTTCAACTTGTTCCAAAACTTATTCTTCTTCGACTTCCTGGTGGTGTTATCCCACCTCTTCTTACCTGAGCTCTGAGAAGAGAACCCTGGTCCTCCTCTGCCTGGGGTCTTAACCCCTGAAGACTGGGTCACTGACTGCTTCACTGACCCCTCAACTATAGCACTTGCCTCCATTCTTCGAGCCATATCCACCACAGTGTGGAAACTTTCTCTCTCAGCTGACTGAACCAACGAGGAGTACCTGGAATGCAGCTTCATAACATATTTCTTAGCTTTCTTCGTATCTGAATCTAGAGCTTGCCCTGAAAAAGGCAATAGCTCCAAGAATTTATCCGTGAACTCCTCTACACTCATGTGCTCTGACTGCCTCAGTTGCTCAAACTCAATCATTTTCAGTTCTCTAGAACTGTCTGGAAAAGCCCATCCAGCGAACTCATTCGCAAATTCTTCCCACGTCATACCGTCTAGTCTCGGGTCCACATAACACTTGAACCATTCCCGTGCCTTCTTGCACTTTAAAGTGAACCCTGCCATCTGAATGGCCCTACTGTCACTTGCCCCTAGCTCATCAGTTATCGTCTTCACCACTCTCAGATACTCAAAGGGGTCATCCCCTGACTTGTATTTGGGAGCATCTAACTTGAGGTAGTCTGTCATCTTTACCTTGCTCCCATCAACTGAGCTAGGTCTAGGAGGTTGAGTAACTGGGGCTGCTGGTTCTGTAGGTGGTGGAGGTGGAGGTGCAGCATTCCCCGAGGTGGGGTTTGCCGGGTTTGGATAGAAGGGTGAGGGTGGATAAGCTGGGTACTGTGTGTAGGGTGGATAGAAAGGCGGATAAGGCATGTAGGTAGGGTAGGGGTGAAAGCTGGAGTAATCCGATGTACCTCCCATCGGATACCCTGAACCCTGTGGGAAGGGTGGATAATGGGGTGGAAAACCATACCCCGAGGCCTGAACGCCTCCCTGTGACTCCCCTGTTCCTTCTTCCTGCATGCTCACATCCAGGTTCCCATCCCTCCTCTGATCCTCTTCCATAACCTCCCTCACATCTGAAGAACTTCCTCCTCTATCAGTCCCCCTTCTGCTAGCATCAAAAGACCTTCTAGGGTCCCTTGACACTCTTTCTCTGTTGGCTCTACAAGACATTGCCCTAGGCAATGTAGGAGGACGGGCGCTCGTGCCCTCATCCTCAGGTGGCACTCCAGTCAACCGTGCAGATCGACGAGTTCCTCTCATCCTGTTTTCTAAAAACAGTACACAACATACAAACATTAGCATCATATGGTTCATGTGAGCACACATGAACCCTCATCACATACATCACATAGTATATCATATCATTAATGCACATGCATAAAGTCATGGCATTTCACATCATCATGCAAGACAGGACTCAACATCCTATCCTAGTGGACATGACCTTCCTATTGTGCTTGACCTTCTATAACATCTATGAGCCCGACACTCTAGGTCCGATCCTATGAACCTAGGGCTCTGATACCACTCTGTAACGCCCCGAAAATCGGACCGTTACCGGCGCTAGGATCCGGGTCGACTTAAGGCCGCCGGGACCCGTAGCAAGCCTGACATGTAACCTGTAAACCTGTTTAATCCCATACATGATCAACAATCATACATAAAAAATTTAAAACTTTTCCTCATACGTACTATCATCAACTAACTCAACCTGTGCAAACCCTGAACATATACATAACATAGTCCCTCTGTGGGATCTCATCATGCCTTAAAGGCAAAACAGCCTGTGTTGAGTTAGTTTACATAAACATCATAACATAAGATCATGTATAGACAAAAGGGATTAACAATACATTATGGTCAAGCACAACTCTATCCTTAATAACCTCATTACATAACATTCTGAATATTTTTACATTTCATCAATTGTACAATCGTCATGTCCACAATCTAGCTATTACAACATAAGACATACTTCAAAACTCTGGCTAACCTTCTGATCTACCCTGTACCTGCACATCTGGGGTTAGGGGAGAGGGGTGAGCTACAAAGCCCAGTGAGCAGAATAGTGAAAACAATATATTAAAATTTCATGCTTTCATGGAATGCAACACATCACAACAAATCACATCTCGGATGGTATTGTCACCTATAGTCCTCTACATAGGTCCAACTGTGCCGGGACGTAGAATGGGTCAACCGGTCTTTCCCTTATCATAACATATCATATGGACCAACTGTGCCAGGGACGTAGAATGGGTACAACCTGGACTTTCTCTTACATCGTGCCAGGGACGTAGAATGGGTACAACCTGGACTTCCATACCATAACATGCCATAACATCAATCATATCATATGAGGACTAAAGGATCATCCAATAACCAATCCACATCAACATAAATATCATAAATGCAATGCAACATATTCGTGAATACTAATGCAAGCAACCTATTATATCTCATGGCATTCATGATGCATGGATCATGCTCAAAATTCATATTTCATTTATTTAAAACTTAAGGTTTATTCCACTCACCTCTGGCTAGCTCTGACAAACTCTGTAGCAGCTGGCTCACTGCTGGGGTCCTCGGTTCCTCGGGTTCGAACCTAGACAGGTGGACTCCAATGAGGGACCAAACATACATAAACATAACTCTAATATACTCCCCAAAAACCCCTAAAACATCATGAAACAATCACCTAACAACATGCAAGAAATGGCTGGACAGGGCACTTTCGGCGGCAGGTTCGGCGGCCGAAAGTCCCTCTAGAGCCGAAAGTCAGGCAGGTTCGGCGGCACCTTCGGCGGCCGAAACTCCCAGACAGAGACGAAACTCATGCATGTTCGGCGGCACCTTCGGCGGCCGAAAGTCCCAGATAGAGACGAAAGTCTCCTTTCGGGGGCAACTTCGGCAGCCGAAAGGCCTGCCTCACCAGCCATGTTCGGCGGCCGAAAGTGCCTTCGGCTGCCGAACCTGGTTTCTGCCGAAGGGCAGAAACTTGGCTCCCAAATGCATTTTCGCCTCCAAACTCACCAATCATGCATATACCTTAGTTAAAACATGCATAAACGTTCCTAGGGGCCTCAAAACATCAAATACCCCAACTACAACACTTCAAACACACAAAATCAACATACATTGTCCAAAACATCAAGATTAACCCATAACTCCACATATAACCTAACATGCATTTCTACCCATAGATCTAGCATAAAACTTACTTAAAACACATGAGAAGCTTAAGATCGGCTCTTACCTCTTGAAAGTCGAGAGGGAGACGACCTAAACTTGGAGATCCACGAAGATGAGCTCCTGAGTTCCCAAAGCTCCAAAACTTGGTTTAAAAGCTCAAAACTTGCAATGTGAGTTTAAAACTCAAGAAAAATGGAAGAGATTTGGAGAAAGAACACTAGGTTTGCAAAGGGAAAGTCGGAAGCTTGCTGTAGCCGAAAATGGGAGAAAGCTCGCCCATTTCGGCTAAGTGCCCCTTATATAGTGGCTGGCCAGGCCACGTTCGGGGGCCGAATGTGCCTCCGCATCCATGCAAATGTTCGGCGGCCGAACTTGACTTTCGGCGGCCGAACCTGAACTTCCCTAACTCATGCTTTCGGGGGCCTAACGTGCCTCCAAAACGCATGCATGTTCGGCGGCCGAACTTGACTTTCGGCGGCCGAACCTGGGTTTTCCTCCAATGCTATTTTCATGCAAAAACTCATTTAGTTTCATACTTTAAAACATTAAAATTCATGAAAACATTTTATAAAACATGATTCTACCCTTCTAGAGGTCTCCGACATCCG
The DNA here is from genome assembly GCF_001659605.2 of Manihot esculenta. Classification (NCBI taxonomy): domain Eukaryota; kingdom Viridiplantae; phylum Streptophyta; class Magnoliopsida; order Malpighiales; family Euphorbiaceae; genus Manihot; species Manihot esculenta. The sequence goes on from NC_035167.2 coordinate 13,879,064, forward strand.
AGATTCCACCGGACGGTAGGAATTCCGATACCGGAGTCTAGCCGGGTATTACATATCTGGTACCCATAGCGTTCTGCAGACTCCGCCAAAACCTGGAGGTGAACTGGGGCCCTCTATCTGACACTATAGATACCGGGACCCCATGCAGTCTGACAATCTCATCTACGTACACCTGTGCCAACTTATCCACAGAGTAGCCACTCCTGACAGGGATGAAGTGAGCAGATTTGGTGAGTCTGTCCACAATCACCCATATGGAGTCCAATCTGTTGGACGTCGCCGGTAACCCCACTACGAAGTCCATAGCTATATTCTCCCATTTCCACTCTGGAATCGGTAGTGGATTCAACATTCCAGCCGGCTTCTGATGCTCTAGTTTCACCCTCTGACACACATCGCAGGCTGACACGAACAGTGCCACGTCCTTCTTCATAGCTGGCCACCAATACACTCTCTTCAGATCCTGATACATCTTGGTGGCTCCAGGGTGAACACTATACCTGGTATTATGGGCTTCCCCCATAATATCTCCCTTCAGACCAATGTCATCTGGCACACATAATCTGTTCCCGTAGCGGAGGATCCCCTTATCATCAAACTTGAACTCATTATTCTGGCCTGACTGAACCGTTCTGGCTATCCTGACCAACTCTGGGTCCTCATGCTGTTTCTGAGCTACCTGCTCCAGAAACACGGGTGTCACTCTCATCTGAGCCACTAAGGCACCTGTGCCAGACAACTCCAACTGTAATCCCTCACTCATAAGTCTGTGGAACTCCTTCACCACCGGCCTCCTCTCTGCTGAAATGTGGGATAGACTGCCGAGTGATTTCCGGCTTAGGGCGTCTGCCACAACATTCGCCTTACCCGGATGGTACTGAATCTTGCAATCATAGTCACTCAACAGCTCTACCCATCTCCTCTGCCTCATGTTCAGTTCTCTCTGACTCAAGATGTACTGCAGACTCTTATGATCTGTGAAGATCTCACACTTTACCCCATAAAGGTAATGCCTCCACATCTTGAGTGCAAAGATCACTGCTGCCATCTCTAGGTCATGTGTGGGGTAATTCAGCTCATGCTTCTTCAGCTGCCTAGAAGCATAAGCGATCACCCTCTCATTTTGCATTAGCACACAACCCAGTCCCACACGGGACGCATCACAATATACTGAGAAGTCATCATCACTTTTTGGCAGAGCTAACACCGGTGCTGAAGTCAACCTCCTCTTAAGCTCCTCAAAGCTTTCCTCACACTGATCGGTCCATATGAACTTCTGATTCTTCTTTGTCAATTTGGTCATAGGAGCAGCAATCTTTGAGAAGTCCTGAACGAACCTCCTGTAGTAACCTGCTAGACCCAGAAAACTCTTGATCTCGGTCACTGTGGTGGGTCTAGGCCAGTTAGCTACAGCCTCTACCTTCTTGGGGTCTACTTCAATACCCTGTTCTGACACAATGTGCCCCAAGAATGAAATGCTCCTAAGCCAAAACTCACACTTGGAGAACTTGGCATACAAGCCATGCTCTCTCAAGGTCTGCAAAACTGTCCTCAGGTGATGGGCATGCTCCTCTGCATTTCTGGAGTACACTAAGATATCATCTATGAAGACAATAATGAAGTGATCCAGATACTGACTGAATACTCTGTTCATGAGGTCCATGAATGCTGCAGGGGCGTTAGTCAACCCAAACGGCATCACAAGGAACTCATAGTGCCCATACCTGGTCCTGAAAGCTGTCTTCGGTACATCTTCATTCCTTATCCTCAACTGATGGTACCCTGATCTCAGATCTATTTTGGAGAAACAACCTGCTCCTGCTAGCTAGTCGAATAGATCGTCGATCCTCGGCAAAGGGTACTTGTTCTTGGTAGTGACCTTCTTCAACTGTCTGTAGTCGATACAAAGTCTGAGGGATCCATCCTTCTTCCTCACAAACAAAACCGGAGCACCCCAAGGTGAAGTACTCGGTCGGATGAAACCCTTATCTACCAGCTCTTGCAACTGTTCCTTCAGTTCTTTCAATTCAGCTGGTGCCATCCTGTAGGGAGGGATAGAGATCGGTCTGGTACCAGGCATTAACTCAATCTTGAACTCTATCTCCCTAGCAGGTGGTAACCCTGGCAGCTCGTCTGGGAAAACATCTAAGAACTCACTCACCACAGGCACTGAGGCGGGCTCTCTGACATGACTATCTAACTCCCTCACATGAGCTAGAAACCCCTGACATCCCCTCCTAAGCAACCTACGAGCCTGAAGAGCTGAGATCAGACCTCTAGGTGTACCCCTCTTGTCTCCTCTGAAGACGACCTCTGACCCATCCTGATCTCTGAATCTGACTACCTTGTCTCTACAGTCCAAGGTAGCACTATGGGTCGATAACCAATCCATCCCTAGAATGACGTCAAAATCTGTCAAGTCTAGAACCACAAGGTCGGCGGAAAGGCATCTTCCCTCTATGAAAACTGGACTACATTGGCAGACTGCCTCTGCCACTGACGGGTCACACTTGGGTCCACTGACCCATAGGGGACACTCTAACCCAGAGACCATCAATCCTACCCTCTCCACGACTCTCGGAGCAATAAAAGAATGAGATGCACCCGGGTCCATTAAGGCATACACATCATAACAACCAATGATGAGATTACCTGCCACCACGGTGTTGGATGTGTTGGCCTCCTGCTGAGTCATAGTGAAGATCCGTGCCGGAGCTGATGGACCTTCACCTCTGTATCCTGCTGATGAAGAGGCTGACCCTCTCCCTCTGCCTCTGCCACTGGCCTGTGTTGCGGCTGGAGCTACTGGCTGTACCACACTGCCGGAGGCTGTCTGCTGAGACGGTGCTGCAAAGGCTGCTCTAGGACAATCTCGAGCCAAATGACCCGCCTGTCCGCACCTGAAACATGTGTTTGTCCCTGCCAGACATACTCCCTTGTGTGGTCTCCCACATCTCATACATGCTGTAACCTCTGCGCCAGAGCTTGAGCCACTGCCTAAACCCAGACCTGACTTGATCTTATTCCAGAACTTATTCTTCTTAGATTTTCTGTGGCCTCTGTCCCACTTCTTACTGCCTGCAACTGCTACACTTAGAGAAGAAGAGTCTAACCTTTCCCCACCTGGGGTCTTGGAACCAGAAGACTGTGCCACTGACTATTTTACCTTCCCCTCAACGATAGCACTAGCCTCCATTCTCCTAGCCATATCCACTATGGCATGGAAACTCTCCCTCTCTGCTGACTGTATCAAAGAGGAATACCTGGAGTGTAGCCTCATAATATATCTACTTGACTTCTTTTGATCTGAGTCCAAATTCTGTCCAGCATATGGCAACAACTCCAGGAACCTGTCTGTGTACTCCTCCACACTCATCTGATCAGTCTGCTTCAACTGCTCGAATTCTATCATCTTCTGCTCTCTAGAGCTCTCAGGGAAAGCCCATCCTGCAAACTCATTTGGGAACTCCTCCCAGGACATACTGTCCGCTCTCGGGTTCACATAGTTCTTAAACCAACCACGTGCCTTCTTGCACTCCAGTGTGAACCCAGCCATCTGAATGGCTCTACTGTCATCAGCCCCTATCTCATCTGTAATAGTCTTGACCCTGTTCAGATACTCAAATGGGTCATCGCCTGCTCTGTACTGAGGAGCACCCAACTTCATGTAATCGGTCATCTTGACCTTGCTCCCTCCAGATGAGGTAGGTTTGGGTACTTGTGTTTTCGGGACAGTAGGTACTGGTGGTGGTGGAGGTGCAACATCCCCTGGGGTAGGGTTTGCTGTACTGGTATAGGGAGGTGGAGGTGGGTACATGGGGTACTGAGAGTATGGTGGGTAGTAAGGTGGGTATGGCATATGTGGAGGATAAGGGCTAAAACTGGGGTTATCCGATGTACCTCCCATCGAATACCCTGGATGGTGTGAATAGGGTGAGCAGTGATGTGGCTGGACATAACTCGAGGCCTGAGTGCCTCCTTCTGATTCTCCCATGCCCTCTTCCGGCATGCTCACACCGAGACTGCCATCCCTCCTCTGATCTACTTCCATATCCTCAGACATTCCTCCCTGCATTGTTCCCCTTACTGATCTGCTTCTACCCAGATCCAAAGACCTTCTAGGGTCTCTAGCTACTCTGTCTCTGTTGGACCTACTGGACATTGCCCTAGGCAATGCTGAAGGACGGGCATCAGCGCCCTCGTCCTGAGGTGGCACTCCAGTCAATCGTGCAGATCGACGAGTTCCTCTCATTCTATCCTCTGAAAAACAGCACATAGCACAAGCAATCATTAGCATCATATGGTTCATGTGGAAACACATGAACCCTCATCACATACATAGCATCACATCGTAGCATTTATGCACATGCATATCATCATGGCATATCACATCATCATATAGACAGGACTCTACATCCTATCCTAGTGGACATGATTTTCCTAGTGTGCTTGACCTTCTAGAACATCTATGAGCCCGACACTCTAGGTCCGACCATATGAACCTAGGGCTCTGATACCACTCTGTAACGACCCGGAAATCCGACCCGTTACCGGCGCTAGGATCCAGATCGGCTTAAGGCCGCCGGGACCCGTAGCAAGCCTACATTCCTCCTGTAAACCTGTGGAATCCCACACATAACAACATATACATGATCTGTAAAATTTTTCTTTTCTCTTATCCAAGCAAAACCTGTGCATGCACAAAATCATACATAAACCCCACACTGGAGTCCTCATCAAATACTCCAATGGGGTATCATCATCATACATATCAGCTTGGATAATCATGGTCATTAACATCATTACTCATTAAATACTCTGTACATAATGGGGATTCACACACCTCTAGGTCAAGCACTACTATAATCCTCAATACATCATCAAATCATTAATTACATTACATGGTCATAAGTACTCATTACATCATGTTCATGTCCACTACTATCTATTACAACATACATGACTTAACTTCACTCTAGCCGACTTCCCGATCTATCCTGTACCTGAAACTCTGGGGATAAAGGGAGTGGGGTGAGCTACTAGAGCCCAGTGAGCAGAATAATAAAACATCAATTTTAAATCATGCTTTCATGTATGCACCATAACACAAACATTTCACAACAAGGATGAACTTGTCACCATTTAGCCCCTATCTTTCTTACTTATACATGTCGGGGGCGTAGAGCCGTAGCAGGCACACCCGGACTTCCATAATCAGTCATAGTGCCAGGGGCGTAGAGCCGTAGCAGGCACACCTGGACTCACATAGGCTATCATGACATACAAGGGCTAATGGATCATTCAACATTCATCCACATCAACAACAAGGTATGCAATGCAACATATTCGTGAATTCTAATGCAAACAACCTAATATATCTCATGGCATTCATGATGCGTGAATCATGCTAAAACATTTCATTAATTTGCTTTAAAACTTAAAGTTTATTCCACTCACCTCTGGCTAGCTCTGAAGAGACTCTGAAGCAGCTGGCTCACTGCTGGGGGTCTCGGTTCCTCGGGTCCGAACCTACACAGGTGGACTCAAATGAGGGACCAAACATACATGAATATGACTCTAAAAATACTCCCCAAAAACCCCCTAAAACATCCTGAAAACATCACATGAAAATATGCAAGAAATGGCTGAACAGGGCACTTTCGGCGGCAGGTTCGGCGGCCGAAAGTCCCTCTGCAGCCGAAAGTCATGCAGGTTCGGCGGCACTTTCGGCGGCCGAACCTCCCAGACAGAGACGAAACTTGAGTTTCGGGGGCAGGCTTCGGCAGCCGAAACTGCCTCCACAAGGGGGTTCGGCGGCCGAAAGTCACTTCGGCGGCCGAACCTGAGTTTCTGCCGAAGGGCAGAAACTTGGCTCCCTTGTGTCCACAGCCTCCAAAACGCCTCAAAACATGCATAAACTTGTTTCTACACATGCATACACATCATACATCACACCTAGGGGTCTCAAACTATAATATACCCCAACTACAACACTTCAAACAACACATTTCCAACATACATTGTTCAAATCACAACATAAACCTAACAACAAGCCTAAACATGCATTCTACCCCATCAACTTGCATAAAACTTTCATAAAACATAAAAGAAGCATAGATCAAAGCTTACCTCTTGAAGATCGAGAGGAAGAACGACCCTAGCTCGGAAAATGGAGGGATTTAGCTCCAAGACTTCCAAGCTCCAAACTTGCTTAAAAACACTCAAAAACTTTTGTGGAACCTTAAAACTCAAAGAAAAATGGCGGGGATTGAAGGAAAAACACAAGATTTGGGAGAGTGAGGTCGGAAGCTTGCTGCGGCTGAAAATGGGAGAAAACTCTCCCATTTCGGCTAAGTGCCCCTTTTATAGGTGGCTGGCCAGGCCACGTTCGGGGGCCGAAAGTGCCTCCGCATGCATGCAAGGTTCGGCGGCCGAACTTGGAGTTCGGCGGCCGAACCTGCATTTCCCTCACTCAAAATTTTCGGGCTCCTAAAGTCCCTCCGAAAGCATGCATGTTCGGCGGCCGAACCTCAACGTTCGGCGGCCGAACCTGGGTTTTCCTCCAAAGATTGTTCATGCAAAAACTCATTTAATTCTTACTTAAAAACATGAAATACATTAAAACATATCATAAAATCATAGTTTTACCCTTCTAGAGGTTTCCGACAACCGAGATTCCACCGGACGGTAGGAATCCCGATACAGGAGTCTAGCCGGGTATTACACCGGGTTTCTATTCCTGCGGGTGACTTGGCCAATTCATTGACCCAATCAGTCTCCTGTGAGATAGTTCAGGTTTCTGCTTTAGCTTGATCTGGGCAGTGATTTGGCCAAGTTACTGACCCAATCACTTTTCTTGTCATTTTCTGCACTTTTTCTCCAGTTTTCCAATTTCTTCCTTTTCTACAAAAACAAGATAAAAATCATAAATTAAGCTGAAAAATGTGTAAATAAGCAATAATAAATATAATAAAAATGTGGCTAAATTATGCTTGATCAAATACCCCCACACCTAGCTTTTTGCTTGTCCTCAAGCAACAAACAACTTAGTCAATCAAGCTCCTTTTACTTTAGAGCCTAAGTACCACTTAATCAGCCCCCCTAGACTCCTATATTGAAGTATTACAGTGTAGACTACATGCACTAAGATTGTTCTCCCTTTACCTTGTTTCTCTTTACCTATCATGGTCAAAAGAAAGGTTTTTTATTCAATCATGCTTATTCTCTTTGTATAAGCTCAATGCAACCTCTAAGAGTGACTTGCCCTTCTTTGAGCATTTTATTTTATTTTATTCAGCAGCACTTTTTTATTCTTGCCTGAAAAAGTCACTAACCTTTCTACGCGAAGGTGCATATTGGTGATACCCACCCCCGGTTACTCAGTTAGTCACTTGTTCAAGTGGCTACTAGCTCTGTTCATAGCTTATTTGGCCATAGGAACAGGTTTTATGATTTGTGCTTTTGTGCTGGTTTTTCTTTTTCTTTTTCTTTTCATGACAGTTTGGGCAAATCACCTCATAGGGAGTTACACTAACTTTTTATTTGCATGTATTTATATTTTTATTTCCCTTGACCAATGCAAATTTAGAGATTCAATTCAAGAAAAGAACTTCCAAAGTGAAGATAGCACACTATAATTGATTCAATTTAGGCTTAAAGGGGTGGAAAATCAATGGGGTCATGAGATAGGAAGCTCTTTTAACCTTGTTATCTATGCTGAGTAGAGCAAAAGCTAAGTCAAAATTTTGTGTGTGTGTATGCAAAAAGTGAAAAATGTGTGAAAAAATTTTGGTGTGTGTTCATGGGGCAAAAAGATGCAAAAAGAAACAAAAAGAAAGCAAAAAGATAATGTAAACGAAAAAAAAATATAACCTAACAGTAAATACCCCCACACCTATCCCAAACATTGTCCTCAATGGTTAAACATCTATATGAAAAAAAAAATTAATAAGGAGAAAGAAAGGGACTGCCAGATCTGTGGTCGATTTCGCCAGTGATTTGGGCAAATCACTCGCCAAATCACAGTCTGTCATGGTGGTGGGGCAGAAAATGGTCTACCAGCAGCTGCAGCATGCTTTCCATGTGCTGCATCCTGTCTTCGATTCTGGTGAGATGAGCCTCCACCGAATGGTCTTGAGGTGCCTTTTATGTCCTCCAAGGTCCACCCAATTGCTTCTTTGTGCTTCCTCAACACTTTTAGGAGTTTTTCTTCTTCTTGTGGGCTGAGCTGGTTGGAAATTATAGCTGGAAGTGTATTTCCAGCTCCCAAGAAGGCATATTTGAGGTGTTTTGGTAAGGGCTTCAGATCTGGTGCATTTGCTGTCTGCTGGTTTGCTGTCTGCTGTCTGCTGGTTGATTTGGGCAGATCATCTGGTGCTATTTCAGGTGATCTGGGCAGATCACTGTCTGTCCTGTTTGTCTGCTCCAGTGATTTGGTCAGTGATTTGGGCAAATCACCTGCAACCAGCTGTGAACAGTATTCCATTTGGTCTATCTTGGTGCTGCTGCTGTCTATCTCTTCAAATCTGCACAAGTCAGCATTGAGTGTGTCCTCTAGATCAAAGTCAAAAATTTCTTGACTTAAATCATCCATTATATCAAGGCCATAAACAGGAGAAACATCATTGGGGAATTTCATAGCATCATAAACATTAAACTTGATAACTTCCCCTTCAAACTCCATGATCAATGTGCCATCATGCACATCAATTTTTGTTCTGGCTGTGCTCAAGAATGGTCTCCCAAGTAGGATGTCAGAGGTGATTTTGCCCTTATCCTCCTCCATGTCAATCACATAAAAATCTGCTGGGAAGACTAGTTGGTCAACTTGTACCAACACATCTTCTAGCACTCCCTTGGGATAGATGACGGATCGGTCAGCCAACTGGATCACAATGCTGGTGCCCTTGAGTGTGCCTGCATTCAACAAGTTAAAGATGGAAAGGAGCATGACATTGATTGAAGCCCCAATGTCACACATGTCCTTCTTTATCCCAACGTTGCCTATTTTGCATGAAACAGCGAACATTCCTCTATCCTTGCATTTGGTTGGAAGTTTTCTTTGAATGACAGCTGAGACACACTCCCCCACACTTACCTTTTCACGTTCAGCAAGTTTCCTTCGGTTGGTGCATAGCTCTTTGAGAAACTTGGCATACCTTGGAATTTGCTTCACAACATCTAATAGGGGAATGTTGATTTCTACCTTGCTGAGTGTCTCAAGTATTTCTTTCTCCTCTTTCTCCTTTTGGGACCTTGCAAATCTCTTTGGGAAGGGAGGAGGCACCTTAAATTTTTCCATTGGTTGCTGGTCTGCCATGGTCTGCTTGGAGCTGGACTCTGCCTGGATTATTGATTTGGGCAGATTGAATTCTGCCTTGTCTGACGATTTGGGCAGATCACTGCTGGGCAGCTTAGTCTGCCTAGCGATTGGGTCAGTGATTTGAGCAGATCGACTGCCCTGATCACTTTCTGGCAGATTCTCCTCCATGGCCTGTTTCTTCAATTTCTCAGCTGTAACGACCCGAAAATCGGACCGCTACCGACGCTAGGATCCGGGTCGGCTTAAGGCCGCCAAGACCCGTAGCAAGCCTAACATACAACCTAAAAAACCTGTTTAATCCCATACATGATCAACAACATACAAAAATTTAAAACTTTTCTTTCACTCTTAAGCCAAACTCAACCTGTGCATGCACTGAACATACTCAATATCATAATCATGATCCCTCTGTGGGATCTCATCAATGCCCCAATGGGCGATACATCATAAGATGAGTTGGCTTACATGAACATTATAAAACATCTAAAATCATGTATTTAAAAGGGATACCTCATACATATTGTCAAGCACAATCTCTAAACCTCAATATCATTACATGACTGAAACTGTACTTTTACATAACATTAATACGTTTATCATGTCCACACTATCTATTACATATACCAGACTTCATTACTCTTGTAAACCTCCTGGTATACCCTGTACCTGCAAACCTGGGGAAAATTGGGAGAGGGGTGAGCTACTAGAGCCCAGTGAGCAGAATAATAAAAACATTTTAATCATATGGATCATGGAATGCATCACATAATAGCTAATCACATCAAGGATGAACTTGTCACCAATAGCCCTCTACATAGTCCAACTGTGCCAGAACGTAGAATGGGTCCTGGTCTTTCCCTTACATATCATAACATAACAGTGTCCAACTGTGCCAGAACGTAGAATGGGTCCTGGTCTTTCCCTTACATAGTGCCAGCGAACGTAGAATGGGTCCCACTGGTCTTACATTCCGTACCGTACATATCACATCGTCATATCATAGATCGAAGGCTATGGATCATCCAACATTCATCCACATCAACATAAAAATATGCAATGCAACATATTCGTGAATTCTAATGCAAGCAACCTAATTCATCACATGGCATTCATGATGCGTGAAACATGCTGAAAAGTTCATTCTTTTCTTTAAAACATAATAAGTTATTCCACTCACCTCTGGGTAGCTCTGACCAGACACTGGAGCAGCTGACTCACTGCTGGGGTCCCCGATTCCTCAGGTCCGAACCTACACAGGTGGACTCAAATGAGGGACCAAACAAATATGAACATAACTCTAAACTACTCCCCAAAAACCCCCTAAAACATCAAGAAACAATCATAGAAAACATGCAAAGGAAGGCAAAACAGGGCAGGTTCGGCGGCACCTTCGGCGGCCGAAAGTTCCAGACAGAGACGAAAGTCTCTTTTCGGGGGCAACTTCGGCAGCCGAAAGGCCTGCCTCCCCAGCCATGTTCGGCGGCCGAAAGTTCCTTCGGCTGCCGAACCTGGTTTCTGCCAAAGGGCAGAAACTTGGCTCCCTCAAGCACACTTGCCTCCAAAACTTCCAATCATGCATTTAGCTCAACCAAAACATACAAATATACATACATTGGCTCCTACGGGCTTCAAACTAACTTAAACCCCAACTACAACACACAACAACAACACAATCCATCATACATTGCTCAAAACATAACATAAAATTCAAAAACCTAACTATGAGCTAAACATGCATTCTACCCCATAGATCTTGCATAAAACTTACTTTAAACATGAAATGAGCTTAAGATCGGCTCTTACCTCTTGAAGATCGAGAGAGAGACGTCCTAAACTCGGAGGTGGGAGGGGTTGAGTTCCCCAAAGCTCCAAAACTTTGCTCAAAGCTCCAAAACTTTGCTCAAAGCTTGAAAATCTTCAAAACAAGTGAAAACTCATGAAAATCGAGTAGGATTGGAAGAAAAGAACTCAAGATCGGTGAGGAACGGCGGAGAACTCACCTTGGCCGGAAATGGGGAAAAAGCTCGCCCATTTTCGGCTAAGGGACCCTTTTATAGTGGCTGGCCAGGCCACGTTCGGGGGCCGAACGTGCCTCCGCATGCATGCCATGTTCGGCGGCCGAACTTGAGGTTCGGCGGCCGAACCTGGACTTCCCTCACTTATGCTTTCGGGGGGCCTAAAGGTGCTCCCGAAGGCATGCATGTTCGGCGGCCGAACTTATGATTCGGCGGCCGAACCTGAGTTTTCCTCCAAGGTTGTTTTAATGCAAAAATTCATTTCCATTTTACTTAAAACCATGAAATACCTTAAAACATTTTATGAAAACATGTTTCTACCCTACTAGAGGCTTCCGACATTCGAGATTCCACCAGACGGTAGGAATTCCGATACCGGAGTCTAGCCGGGTATTACATCAGCCTTGCTATCTTGTAGCTCTTTTCCACTGATGTTACTAACATTTTGTCTTGTATTTATCTTAGTTTGGGAGGGCAAACAGCAACTTACCTATGCTAGCAATCTGGTTGTGCTGGATTCTCCTCTCTCATGCTGTTTGGACAAACAACAATCTGCTTGTTGCTTCTCTGCTGGCTGTTTGGGGGCTGGTTTTGAAAAATTTTTCGTAAAAATTTATGGTTTTTGGGCTGGTTTGGTTACAGCAGCTTGCATATTGTATTCTGCCACATCAGCAGCTATTTGGGCAAACAGAGCAGTGGGCTGTGCTGTTTGGACAGCAGCTGGGGTTGCAAACTGTGCTTTGGCAGATGCTGGTACTGTGATGTATGTTGCTGGTTCAGCAAGTACAGTAACTTCAGGTTCAGTTGGGGCAATTTCTGCAATTGCTGATTTATGGACAGCAGCGGGTTCAGCAATTTCTGGTGTAATTGTGGAAGTTTCAGCATGTTCAGGTTCGGTTGGGGCAATTTCAGTAGCTGCTGGTTTTTGGACAGCAGTAGAGTCTGAATTTTTTACAGCATGTGCTGCAATATTTTCAGCATCAGCAGTATGTATTGCTGTCTCTTGGATGGCAGGAGCTTCAACAAGTATTGTTTGGACAGCGGCTGGTTCAACAATTTTGCAGCTAGATTCAGCAGGTATAGCAGTAAGCACTACAGTGTTTTATGCATCAAATAAAGTAGCAGATGAAGCAAATTCAGCAGCTGGTTCAGTTTCAAGAGCAGTGGAGATTTGTGCAGCAGATTCAGTAGCTTGTTCTGTTTCTTGGGATATTTCATCATCGTCCCATACATCTTGAAGATCTTCCTCTCTTCTTAATATGCGCGCGTTCATTGAGTTGACCGCTTGATCCACTTGCTGTAGGAGTTTTTGCCCAGAAATTTCCAACCTACTCACCATCTCTTCAAGTTCCATATTGGAGTTTTGAGGTGTTGCTTGGGCTTGATAGTTTTGGTAGTAGTTGGCCCTTGCATTGCCATAATTCGGGTGGTCCTTCCAACATAGATCGTAGGTATCAAGGTAGGGATCATGTCTTGGCTGGCTATTGAATCCTCCAAAGGAATGTACTTGCTGGTAATCCTCATAAAGTGTAGGACATCGATCAGTTGGGTGTCCTACATATGTGCAAATCCCACATGGTCTGATTCGCTGAAGTTGTTGAACTTGTTGAGCTTGACCTAGACCATAATTTCTCACAATAGAGGTTAGTTCAGAAATTTGAGAAGAGAGAAAAGACATACTTACCGTAGCCATGCTTGTAAGGTCTTATTAGTGCGTTCAATTTCTGGATCGTAAAGAAGAGCCTTGGTCATAAAAAGGAAAATACGTTAGTTAGATCAAATCCCCGGCAATGGCGCCAATTTTTTATAGCGGTTGTCGAAGCCGTAAAAAATAAACCTATTATCAATCAACAAATAAATTTGCAGATAGTGGCAATAGGGTCGAACCACAGGGATTTGACACCAAATATCTTCCTAATAATGACTAAGGCAAGTAAATAGCAAAAATAAAAAGGGGGTTTTGTTTTGAAGATGTACTAAAGCTAATTAACAATAGAAAGCAAATAATTTAAAGATGAGTAAATCAATAAGAGAAAAACTTCTAGTTGAAGTATGGATCTATTTCAGATTGTTTAAAATTGATCATTGATTCTTTAACACTCCTATTTATTTCAATAAATTAGTTTAGGATGTGGAAGACGCTTCTCACAATCCAAATTCCTCCTTAGTTCTAGTTTGATTAGGAAACGTTCGCTAATCAAACACTAGTTAACAAGTTGCCAAGGAACGTCCTTGGACCTTTTAGCATCGAACACCTGTTAACTGTATTAAGACTTAGAGAAACCTAATTCTAACCTTGCCAACCGCGTGGTCAAGTTTAGATTATGCAACTTGATTAAATGTGTGTTTAAATAATCTAAGCAATTACGGACCTAAATTATTCAAACAATTGTTACTCAAGCAATTAAAAGCAATAGGCCTAAATTGATTCTAAAAGCAAAGCAACAATTATAGAAAGATCAAATTGCATAAATATTGAAAATAAATAGAAGTTTAACAATGGAGATTTAAATCTCTCAATTCATCACAAATCTAAATTTTCCAACTTCAACTAGAAAGGAATGAATTTAGCCACTCATGGTGGACAAAAATACAAAAGAAAGAAGAAAGGAAGAAGGAGACAAGCTTGCTGTGCTTTCTGCAGAATTTCTGCTGTGGAGAGAAGATATGTTTGCTGGTTTGGGCTGCCTCCTTTTATAGGTGAGGAATCCCAATCCAATTAGGTTTTGGAATCCTAAATTGGATTGGTCCTTGTCTTTTATCTCTTCTTTAATTGTGAATACATCTTCTTCTTGAGGAGGTCTATCTGGAGAGTGACTCTTTGAGATGCCCTAGGATTGATCTTGAAGTGTTTGAGAGGGGTTAGGACTTCTTTATTTTAAATCTTCAATTTCTGCACTTTCCCGCCTCTGCTGTCAATTTCTGCTGTCAATGTGATTGGGGCGGTGATTTGAGCAGATCGCTGCCCCAATCGCTTTCTGTGAGTCAGTCCAGTTTTTAGCTTTATGTCTCTGCTTCCTCCGCTTGATTTGGGCAGTGACTTGGGCAAATCGTCATGCCCAAATCATTTCTGCGTGTTACCTCCGGGTTTCTGTTCCTACGGGTGACTTGGCCAATTCATTGACCCAATCAGTCTCCTGTGAGATAGTTCAGGTTTCTGCTTTAGCTTGATCTGGGCAGTGATTTGGCCAAGTTACTGACCCAATCACTTTTCTTGTCATTTTCTGCACTTTTTCTCCAGTTTTTCAATTTCTTCATTTTCTACAAAAACAAGATAAAAATCATAAATTAAGCTGAAAAATGTGTAAATAAGCAATAATAAATATAATAAAAATGTGGCTAAATTATTCTTGATCAATAACCATTTCTACCATTAAAAGTATATCCGCTAGCATTAAGTCTAGAAACAAAAATTAAATTCCTAGAAATTAAAGGTACATAGAGAGTGTTTATTAGATCAAAGTGATATGCAGTGTCTAATGTCAATCTGTAAGACCCTACGCCTTCAATTGGGGCCTTCATTTGGTTCTCCACAAATACAAAGTTGCTAATTGACTTTATAGTTTGGATTGTAAGGAATCTGTGCATAATATTAGAAACATGAGTAGTGACACCGGAATTAAACCACCAAGTATTAGAAGAAACTTCAGATAAATTTAATTCAAAGCATACATAAACATAATGTATACCTTTCTTTTCGAACCAAGCCTTACGATTTAGGCAATCCTTTTGGAAATGCCCTTCTTTCGCAGAAATGACATCTAACTGACTTATGTCCCTTCTTTTCATCATTAGCAACATGTGGGGCTTTAGTAGGTTGTTGTTTCTTACTGAAACTTTTGGCCTTTGGTTTGGCTTTCTCTAACGACCCAGAAACCGGACCGCTACAGGTGCTAGGATCCAGATCGGCATAAGGGCGCCGGGACCCGTAGCAAGTCTAACATACATCCTGTATACCTGTTAAATCCCATACATGATCAAACATATACATAAAACTTTAAACTTATTCTTTCATTTACCAAGCTCAACCTGTGCATGCACAACTCATAAACATAAAACCCCACACTGGAGCCCTCAACAAATGCTCCAATGGGGCAACATCTCATACATTAAGCCTGGTTTACATAAACATCATTAAAACTTTTTCATTAAAAAGATCATGAGAAAAAGGGATTAACTTTACATACTAGGGTCAAGCACAACTCTAAACCTCAATAAACATTGCTACATTACATGACTGTTTAACACTATTCATTACATCATATTCTTTCTCATGTCCACTTACTAGCTATTACATACATAAAACTTTCTACTCTAGCTCACTTCCCGGACTGTCTCGTACCTGCAACCTGGGGGATTAAGGGAACGGGGTGAGCTACTAGAGCCCAGTGAGCAGAATAGTAAAACATTATATTTAAAAACATATGATCTCATGGAATGCATCACATCACAAACAATTCACATCAAGGATGAACTTGTCACCAATAGCCCTCTACATAACGTTCCAAGGTGCCAGGGGCGTAGAATGGGCCTCACTGGTCTTTCTCTTACATTAACATATCATAACATAACATTCCTATATGCCAGGGGCGTAGAATGGGCCTCACTGGTCTTTCTCTTACATAGTGCTAGGGGCGTAGAATGGGCCTCACTGGTCTTTCATACCGTATCATCACCATATCATATCATATCATAGGGAGGGCTAAAGGATCATCCAACATTCATCCATATCATCATCATATTATGCAATGCAACATATTCGTGAATTATAATGCAAACATCCTAATATATCACATGGTATTCGTGATGCATGAACATGCTAAAATTTCATTTACTTTAAAATATAGTTTAGTTCTACTCACCTCAGGCTAGCTCTGAAAAGACAGAAGCAGCTATCTCACTGCTGGGGTCCTCGGTTCCTCGGGTCCGAACCTACACAGGTGGACTTAGATGAGGGACCAACATATATAAACATGACTCTAAACTACTCCCCAAAAATCCCCTAAAACACCTTAAAACAATCATAGAAGTCATGCAAAGGAAGGCTGAACAGGGCACTTTCGGTGGTAGGTTCGGCGGCCGAAAGTCCCTCCAGAGTCGAAAGTCATGCACCTTCGGCGGCACTTTCGGCGGCCGAAGGTTCCTTCCAGATCCGAAACTCATGCATGTTCGGCGGCACCTTCGGCGGCTGAAACTCCTTTCTAGAGCTGAAAGTCCACTTCCGGGGGCAGGGTTCGGCAGCCAAAAGTTTGCCTCCACAGGCAGTTTCGGCAGTCGAAAGGGCCTTCGGCTGCCGAACCTGGGTTCTCTCAAAGTGGCAGAACCCAGCCATTCTTTGCACATTTGCCTCCCAAACCTTTCAACTCAAATCCAACACTTCCAAAACATGCATACACACATACATAAGCTTGTAGGGGTCTCAAACTAACCTAAACCCCAATACAAATACATCAAACAACATACATTACTCATAAACTCAACATTTACCCTAACAACAAACAACTAACTTAAACATGCATTTCTACCCCATAAAATTTCATAAAACTTGTTTAAAACATGGAATAAGCTAAGGATCTACTCTTACCTCTTGAAGATCAAGAGGGGAGGCGATCTAAACTTGGAGATGGGAGAAATCTAGCTCATTGGGTCTCCAAGCTTCAAAACTTGATCTTAGCTTCTAAAACTTCAAAAACCAAGCAACCATTTGTTAAAACTTGAAAGATTTGAGGAAAATCACCAAAACCAACCATGGGAGGGTATGGACTCATCGTTGGCCGAAAATAGGAGAGAAAGCTCGCCCATTTTCGGCCATGGGTCCTTTTATAGGTGGCTAGCTAGGCCACCTTCGGAAGCCGAAGGTGACTCCAAAACGCATGCATGTCCGGCGGCCGAACATGAGCCACATTCGGAAGCCTAACGTGCCCCCTTAAACTATCCCATGTTCGGCGGCCGAACCTGGAAATGCCTCCATGGTCTTTTTCATTTAAGACCCAATTTATTTCTTACTTAAAAACATAAAATACATTAAAAAATTTTATGAAAATATGATTTTACTTTTCTAGAGGTTTTCGACAATCGAGATTCCACCGGACGGTAGGAATTCCGATACCGGAGTCTAGCCGGGTATTACATTCTCCCCCCCTTAAGAACATTCGTCCCCGAATGTTCCTCAAACTAGCACATGCATAGCATCAAACATAAACATACATACAAAACACATAACACTAACCTTAGAAGAGATGAGGATATTGCTGGAGCATGGACTCCCGTGTCTCACAGGTACACTCTTCGATGTTGTGGTGATTCCAAAGGACTTTCACCATCGGGATTTCCTTGTTCCTTAGCTTTCTGATCTGAGTGTCTAAGATCCGCACCGGCTGCTCAACATAGGTGAGATCTCCGAGGATCTCCACATCAGGCTCACTAAGAACCTTGCCCGGATTTGACACAAATTTCCTCAACATGGAAACATGGAAAACCGGATGGATTCTTTCCATAGAAGCAGGCAAGTCCAACTTGTACGATACATTCCCAATCTTTTGTAAGATTTCAAAGGGTCCGATGTACCGTGGAGCTAGCTTACCTTTCTTCCCGAACCGAATCACCCCTTTCATCGGAGACACTTTGAGCAATACCAAATCCTCCTCCTGAAACTTTACTTGCCTTCTACGAACATCTGCATAACTCTTTTGCCTGCTCACAGTCGTTCTGATTCTTTCTCTAATTATGGGCACTACTCTGCTGGTAATCTCTACTAGCTCAGGCCCTGCCAAGGCCCTTTCCCCAACTTCTTCCCAGCAGACAGGTGACATGCACTTCCTTCCATACAACATCTCATACATTAAGCCTGGTTCACATAAACATCATTAAAACTTTTTCATTAAAAAGATCATGAGAAAAAGGGATTAACTTTACATACTAGGGTCAAGCACAACTCTAAACCTCATTAAACATTGCTACATTACATGACTGCTCAACACTATTCATTACATCATATTCTTTCTCATGTCCACTTACTAGCTATTACATACATAAAACTTTCTACTCTAGCTGACTTCCCGGACTATCTCGTACCTGCAAACCTCGGGAATTAAGGGAACGGGGTGAGCTACTAGAGCCCAGTGAGCAGAATAGTAAAACATTATATTTAAAAACATATGATCTCATGGAATGCATCACATCACAAACAATTCACATCAAGGATGAACTTGTCACCAATAGCCCTCTACATAACGTTCCAAGGTGCCAGGGGCGTAGAATGGGCCTCACTGGTCTTTCTCTTACATTAACATATCATAACATAACATTCCTATATGCCAGGGGCGTAGAATGGGCCTCACTGGTCTTTCATATCGTATCATCACCATATCATATCATATCATAGGGAGGGCTAAAGGATCATCCAACATTCATCCACATCATCATCATATTATGCAATGCAACATATTCGTGAATTCTAATGCAAACATCCTAATATATCACATGGTATTCATGATGCATGAGCATGCTAAAATTTTATTTACTTTAAAATATAATTCAGTTCTACTCACCTCAGGCTAGCTCTGAAAAGACACAGAAGCAGCTATCTCACTGCTGGGGTCCTCGGTTCCTCGGGTCCGAACCTATACAGGTGGACTCAGATGAGGGACCAACATACATAAACATGACTCTAAACTACTCCCCAAAAACCCCCTAAAACACCTTAAAACAATCATAGAAGTCATGCAAAGGAAGGCTGAACAGGGCACTTTCGGCGGCAGGTTCGGCGGCCGAAAGTCCCTCTAGAGCCGAAAGTCATGCACCTTCGGCGGCACTTTCGGCGGCCGAAGGTTCCTTCCAGATCCGAAACTCATGCATGTTTGGCGGCACTTTCGGCGGCCGAAACTCCTTTCTAGAGCCGAAAGTCCACTTTCGGGGGCAGGGTTCGGCAGCCAAAAGTTTGCCTCCACAGGCAGGTTCGGCGGTCGAAAGGGCCTTCGGCTGCCGAACCTGGGTTCTCTCAAAGTGGTAGAACCCAGCCATTCTATGCACATTTGCCTCCCAAACCTTTCAACTCAAATCCAACACTTCCAAAACATGCATACACACATACATAAGCTTGTAGGGGTCTCAAACTAACCTAAACCCCAACACAAATACATCAAACAACATACATTAGTCATAAACTCAACATTTACCCTAACAACAAACAACTAACTTAAACATGCATTTCTACCCCATAAAATTTCATAAAACTTGTTTAAAACATGGAATAAGCTAAGGATCTACTCTTACCTCTTAAAGATCGAGAGGGGAGGCGATCTAAACTTGGAGATGGGAGAAATCTAGCTCCTTGGGTCTCCAAGCTCCAAAACATGATCTTAGCTTCTAAAACTTCAAAAACCAAGCAACCATTTGTTAAAACTTGAAAGATTTGAGGAAAATCACCAAAACCAACCATGGGAGGGCATGGACTCACCGTTGGCCGAAAATAGGGGAGAAAGCTCGCCCATTTTCGGCCATGGGTCCTTTTATAGGTGGCTAGCCAGGCCACCTTCGGAAGCCGAAGGCGACTCCAAAATGCATGCATGTTCGGCGGCCGAACATGAGCCACATTCGGAAGCCTAACGTGCCCCCCTAAACTCTTCCACGTTCGGTGGCCGAACCTGGAGCTGCGATCTTAGAGAAGTCCTGAACGAACCTCCTGTAGTAACCTGCTAAACCCAAAAAGCTCTTAATCGCTGTTACTGTAGTGGGTCTTGGCCAGTTAGCCACAGCTTCTACCTTCTTGGGGTCCACTTCTATTCCATTTTCTGATACAACATGTCCCAAGAATGAAATGCTCCTCAACCAGAACTCACACTTGGAGAACTTGGCATACAAGCCATGTTCCCTCAAGGTCTGCAAGACTAACCTTAGATGTTGGGCATGCTCCTCTGCATTCCTAGAATACACTAAGATATCATCTATGAAGACAATAACGAAGTGATCCAGATACTGATTAAAAACTCTGTTCATGAGATCCATGAATGCTGCAGGGGTATTGGTTAACCCGAACGGCATCACAAGGAACTCATAGTGCCCATATCTGGTCCTGAATGTCGTCTTCGACACATCTTCTTCTCTTATCCTCAGCTGATGGTACCCGGATCTCAGATCTATCTTGGAGAAACAACCTGCTCCTGCTAACTGGTCAAACAAATCGTTGATCCTAGGCAACGAGTACTTATTCTTGGTAGTGACCTTGTTCAACTGCCTGTAGTCGATACAAAGTCTAATTGATCCATCCTTCTTTCTCACAAACAGCACTGGAGCACCCCAAGGTGAGGTACTCGGTCAGATGAAACCCTTGTCTACCATCTCTTGCAACTGCTCTTTAAGCTCCTTCAATTCTGCTGGTGCCATCCTGTAGGGAGGGATAGAGATCGGTCTGGTTCCAGGCATCAATTCAATTTCGAACTCTATCTCCCTAGCAGGTGGTAAACCTAGCAGCTCGTCTGGGAAGACATCTAAAAACTCACTGACCACGGGCACTGAGGCGAGCTCTCTGACATGACTATCCAGCTCTCTCACCTGAGCTAGAAAACCCTGACAACCCCTCCTGAGCAACCTACGAGCCTGTAGGGCTGATATCAAACCTCTAGGTGTACCCTTCCGGTCTCCTCTAAAGACAACCTCTGACCCATCCTGTCCTCTGAACCTGACTACCTTGTCTCTGCAGTCCAAGGTAGCACCATGGGTAGATAGCCAATCCATCCCTAGAATGACGTCAAAATCTGTCAAATCTAGAACCACAAGGTCGGCTGAAAGGCATCTCCCCTCAACAAAAACTGGACTACACTGGCAGACTGACTCTGCAACTGACGGGTCACACTTGGGTCCACTGACCCATAGGGGACACTCCAACCCAGAGCCCATCAAACCCAACCTCTCGACGGCTCTCGAAGTAATAAAAGAATGAGATGCACCAGGGTCCATTAAGGCATAAACATCTGAACAACCAATGATGAGATTACCTGACACCACGGTGTTTGATGCATTTGCCTCCTGCTGTGTCATGATGAAGATCCGTGCTGGAGCTGATGGACCTTCACCCCTGAAACCCGCTGAAGAAGAGGCTGCCCCTCTCCCTCTGCCTCTGCCACTGGCCTGCGTCGCAGCTCGAGCTACTGGCTGAGCCACACTACTAGAAGCTGTCTGCTGGGACTGTGCCACAAAAGCTGCTCTAGGAAACTGTAATACCCGGCTAGACTCCGGTATCGGAATTCCTACCGTCCGGTGGAATCTCGGGTGTCGGAAGCCTCTAGTAGGGTAGAAACATGTTTTCATAAAATGTTTTAAGGTTTTTCATGGTTTTAAGTATAAAAATTTTATGAGTTTTTGCATGAAAAGTCTTGGGAGGAAAACCCAGGTTCGGCCGCCGAAAGTCAAGTTCGGCCGCCGAACATGCATGCGTTTTGGAGGCACGTTAGGCCCCCGAAAGCATGAGTGAGGGAAGACCAGGTTCGGCCGCCGAAACCCAAGTTCGGCCGCCGAACATGGCATGCATGCGGAGGCACATTCGGCCCCCGAACGTGGCCTGGCCAGCCACTATAAAAGGGTCCCTTAGCTGAAAACGGGCGAGTTTTTCCCCATTTTCGGCCAAGGTGAGCTTTCCGCCGCCCCTCACCGATCTTGAGCTCTTTCCTTCCCATCTTACTCAATTTTCATGAGTTTTTACCTGGTTTTGAAGATTTTGAGCTTTTAAGACAAGTTTTGGAGCTTTGGGAACTCAGGAGCTCATTTGCTTGGATCTCCGAGTTTAGGTCGTCTCTCTCTCGATCTTCAAGAGGTAAGAGCCGATCTTAAACCCCATGTATGTTTTAAATAAGTTTTATGAAGTTTTATGGGGTAGAAATGCATGTTTAAGTTAGTTGAGCTATGTTAGGGTTTATGTGATTTTTGAGCAATATGGCATGCTTGAGTATGTTTGAAGTGTTGTAGATGGGGTATTTGCTTGTTTGAGGCCCCTAGGAGCTTGTATGCATGTTTTGGTTAAGTGGTATGCATGATTTGAGCTTGGGAGGTGAAGTGTGCTTAGGGAAGCTGAGTTTCTGCCATTCGGGAGAAACTCAGGTTCGGCCGCCGAAGGGACTTTCGGCCGCCGAACCCCCTTGTGGAGGCAGGCCTTTCGGCTGCCGAAGTTGCCCCCGAAAGGAGACTTTCGTCTCTGTCTGGGACTTTCGACCGCCGAAGGTGCCGCCGAACATGCATGAGTTTCGTCTCTGTCTGGGAGTTTCGGCCGCCGAAGGTGCCGCCGAACCTGCCTGACTTTCGGCTCTGGAGGGACTTTCGGCCGCCGAACCTGCCGCCGAAAGTCCCCTGTCCAGCCATTTCTTGCATGTTATTATGTGATTGTTTCATGATGTTTTAGGGGGATTTTGGGGAGTATATTAGAGTTATGTATATGTATGTTTGGTCCCTCATTGGAGTCCACCTGTGTAGGTTCGGACCCGAGGAACCGAGGACCCCAGCAGTGAGCCAGCTGCTACAGAGTTTGTCAGAGCTAGCCAGAGGTGAGTGGAATAAACCTTAAGTTTTTAAAATAATGAAGTATGACTTTTGAGCATGATCCATGCATCATGATTGCCATGAGATATAGTAGGTTGCTTGCATTAGTATTCACGAATATGTTGCATTGCATTTATGATGTTGATGTGGATTGGTTATTGGATGATCCTTTAGTCCTCATATGATATGATGATGCTACGGCATGATATGGTATGGAAGTCCAGGTTGTACCCATTCTACGTCCCTGGCACGATGTAAGAGGAAGTCCAGGTTGACCCATTCTACGTCCCTGGCACAGTTGGACTGTATGATATGTTATGTTAAGGGAAAGACCGGTTGACCCATTCTACGTCCCGGCACAGTTGGACCTATGTAGAGGACTATAGGTGACAATACCATCCGAGATGTGATTTGTTGTGATGTGTTGCATTCCATGAAAGCATGAAATTTTAATATATTGTTTCTTCTATTCTGCTCACTGGGCTTTGTAGCTCACCCCTCTCCCCTAACCCCAGATGTGCAGGTACAGGGTAGACCAGGAGGTTAGCCAGAGTTTGAAGTATGTCTTATCTATGTAATAGTTAGATTGTGGACATGACAAATGTATTATGATGTAATGTAAGAGATTACAGTATGTTATGTAATGAGGTATATTGAGGTTATAGATGTGCTTGACTCTATGAGTATTGTAATCCCTTTGATACATGATCTATAGAAATGTTTTATAATGTTTATGTTTAAACCAACTCATCTCATGTTGTATCGCCCGTTGGGGCATTGATGAAATCCCACAGAGGGATCATGATTATGATCATGTCTATGTACATGTATGTTCAGGTTGAGTTGGTGTATGAGAAATGAATGAAAGAAAAGTTTTAAATTTTTATGTATGATTGTGGATCATGTATGGGATTAAACAGGGTTACAGGTTACATGTCAGGCTTGCTACGGGTCCCGGCGGCCTTAAGTCGACCCGGATCCTAGCGCCGGTAGCGGTCCGATTTTCGGGTCGTTACAGAAACTCCCGTGCCATGTGTCCCTCCTGCCCATATCTGAAGCAGGCTGTCGTCCCAAACCGACATATTCCCTTGTGCGGCTTCCCACATTTCATACAAACTGCACTGTCTGCACCTGAGCTCGAGCCACCTCCTAATTCCAGACCTGACTTGATCTTGCTCCAGAACTTGTTCTTCTTTGACTTTTTGGTGGTACTGCTCCACCTCTTACTGCCTGAAGCTGCTGAACTCAAAGAAGAGGGATCTAACTTTCCCCCACCTGGGGTCTTGGAACCCGAAGGCTGTGCCACAGACTGTTTAACTTTCCCTTCAATGATTGCACTAGCCTCCATTCTCCGGGCCATATCCACTATGGCATGGAAACTCTCCCTCTCTGCTGACTGGATCAAGGAGGAATACCTGGAATGAAGCCTCATGATATACCTCCTAGCCTTCTTCTGATCTGTGTCAAGATTTTGCCCAGCAAACGGCAACAGCTCCAAGAATCTATCTGTGTACTCATCTACACTCATCTCCTCCGTCTGCCTTAACTGCTTGAATTCAATCATCTTCAACTCCCTTGAGCTATCAGGGAAAGCCCATCCTGCAAACTTATTAGCAAACTCCTCCCATGATAGGCTATCCAACCTCGGGTTCACATAGTTTTTAAACCACTCTCAGGCCTTCTTGCACTTCAGTGTGAACCCAGCCATTTGAATGGCTCTACTATCATCAGCTCCTATCTCATCTGTAATAATCTTAACCCTCCCAACATACTCAAACGGATCATCACCTGTTTCATACTGGGGAGCTCCCAGCTTCATGTAATCGGTCATCTTGACCTTGCTCCCTCTAGATGAGCTAGGTTTAGGTACTTGGGTTTTTGGGACAGTAGGTTCTGCTGGTGGTGGAGGAGGTGCAACATCCCCTGGATTAGGGTTTGCTGCACCTGGATAGAAAGATGGGGGTGGGTACATAGGGTACTGTGGGTATGGTGGGTAGAAAGGTGGGTATGGCATGTGAGAAGGGTAAGGGTTAAAACTGGGGTAATCCGATGTACCTCCCATCGAATACCCAGGATTCTGTGAAAAGGGTGGGTATTGGGGTGGTTGAACAAACCCCGAGGCCTGAGTGCCTCCCTGAGACTATCCCATGCCCTCTTCAGACATGCTCACACCAAGACTGCCATCCCTCCTCTGATCCACATCCATATCATCCCCCACATCTTCTGATATTCCACCTTGAACTGTTCCCCTTCTGCTCACATCAAAAGACCTTATAGGGTCCCTTGATGTTCTCTCCCTGTTAGACCTGTAGGACATTGCCCTTGGCAATGCAGGAGGACGGGCATCCATGCCCTCACTTTCTGGTGGGACTCCAGTCAATCGTACAGATCGATGAGTTCCTCTCATCCTGCTTTACTGAAAAAACAGCACACCTCACATAAACATTAGCATCAAATGGTTCATGTGGAAGCACATGAACCCGCATCACATACATCACATACATAGCATATCATCAATGCACATGCATAAAATCATGGCATTTCACATCAGTATTCAAGACAGGACACTACATCCTATCCTAGTGGACATGATTTTACCTATTATGCTTGACCTTCTAGAACACCTATGAGCCCGACACACTATAGGTCCGACCATATGAACCTAGGGCTCTGATACCAATCTGTAACGACTCGGAAATCGGACTGCTACCGGTGCTAGGATCCAGATCGGCATAAGGCCGCCGGGACCCGTAGCAAGCCTAACATACATCCTGTATACCTGTTAAATCCCATACATGATCAAACATATACATAAAACTTTAAACTTATTCTTTCATTTACCAAGCTCCACCTGTGCATGCACAACTCATAAACATAAAGCCCCACACTGGAGCCCTCAACAAATGCTCCAATGGGGCAACATCTCATACATTAAACCTGGTTTACATAAACGTCATTAAAACTTTTTCATTAAAAAGATCATGAGAAAAAGGGATTAATTTTACATACTAGGGTCAAGCACAACTCTAAACCTCATTAAACATTGCTACATTACATGACTATTCAACACTATTCATTACATCATATTCTTTCTCATGTCCACTTACTAGCTATTACATACATAAAACTTTCTACTCTAGCTGACTTTCCGGACTGTCTCGTACCTGCAAACCTGGGGGATTAAGGGAACGGGGTGAGCTACTAGAGCCCAGTGAGCATAATAGTAAAACATTATATTTAAAAACATATGATCTCATGGAATGCATCACAGCACAAACAATTCACATCAAGGATGAACTTGTCACCAATAACCCTCTACATAACGTTCCAAGGTGCCAGGGGCATAGAATGGGCCTCACTGGTCTTTCTCTTACATTAACATATCATAACATAACATTCCTATATGCCAGGGGCGTAGAATGGGCCTCACTGGTCTTTCTCTTACATAGTGCCAGGGGCGTACAATGGGCCTCAGTGGTCTTTCATACCGTATCATCACCATATCATATCATATCATATGGAGGGCTAAAGGATCATCCAACATTCATCCACATCATCATCATATTATGCAATGCAACATATTCGTGAATTCTAATGCAAACATCCTAATATATCACATGGTATTCGTGATGCATGAACATGCTAAAATTTCATTTACTTTAAAATATAGTTCAGTTCTACTCACCTTAGGCTAGCTCTGAAAAGACACAGAAGCAGCTATCTCACTGCTGGGGTCCTCGGTTCCTCGGGTCTGAACCTACACAGGTGGACTCAGATGAGGGACCAACATACATAAACATGACCCTAAACTACTCCCCAAAAACCCCCCTAAAACACCTTAAAACAATCATAGAAGTCATGCAAAGGAAGGCTGAACATGGCACTTTTGGCGGCAGGTTCGGCGGCCGAAAGTCCCTCCAGAGCCGAAAGTCATGCACCTTCGGCGGCACTTTCGGTGGCCGAAGGTTCCTTCCAGATCCGAAACTCATGCATGTTCGGCGGCACCTTCGGCTGCCGAAACTCCTTTCTAGAGCTGAAAGTCCACTTTCGGGGGCAGGGTTCGGCAGCCAAAAGTTTGCCTCCACAGGCAGGTTCGGTGGCCGAAAGGGCCTTCAGCTGCCGAACCTGGGTTCTCTCAAAGTGGCAGAACCCAGCCATTCTATGCTCATTTGCCTCCCAAACCTTTCAACTCAAATCCAACACTTCCAAAACATGCATACACACATACATAAGCTTGTAGGGGTCTCAAACTAATCTAAACCCCAACACAAATACATCAAACAATATACATTACTCATAAACTCAACATTTACCCTAACAACAAACAACTAACTTAAACATGCATTTCTACCCCATAAACTTTCATAAAACCTGTTTAAAACATGGAATAAGCTAAGGATCTACTCTTATCTCTTGAAGATCGAGAGGGGAGGTGATCTAAACTTGGAGATGGGAGAAATCTAGCTCCTTGGGTCTCCAAGCTCCAAAACTTGATCTTAGCTTCTAAAACTTCAAAAACCAAGCAACCATTTGTTAAAACTTGAAAGATTTGAGGAAAATCACCAAAACCAACCATGGGAGGGCATGGACTCACCGTTGGCCGAAAATAGGGGAGAAAGCTCGCCTATTTTTGGCCATGGGTCCTTTTATAGGTGGCTAGCCAGGCCACCTTCGGAAGCCGAAGGCGACTCCAAAACGCATGCATGTTCGGCGGCTGAACATGAGGTTCGGTGGCCGAACATGAGCCACATTCGGAAGCCTAACGTGCCCCCCTAAACTATGCCACGTTCGGCGGCCGAACTTGAGGTTCGGCGGCCGAACCTAGAAATGCCTCCATGGTCTTTTTCATTTAAGAACCAATTTCTTTCTTACTTAAAAATATAAAATACATTAAAACATTTTATGAATATATGATTTTACCCTTCTAGAGGTTTCCGACAATCGAGATTCCACCGGACGGTAGGAATTCTGATACCGAAGTCTAGCCAGGTATTACACTTTCTTTCCAGCTCCTTTTTCCATCAGGTTAATTGAATGAACTCTTTATTTCTTTAATTCTTCTTCCTCCTGAATAAGCTTATTGGACAATTCATCAATATTCCACTTATTCTTCAATACGTTATAATTGATGTGAAATGCCCCGTATTCAGTAGGAAGTGAGTTCATGATAAATTGTACTAAGAAGGAGACATCCACTATTATACCCAGTGACTTAAGTCTTGCTGTAGTATTTGTCATGTCAAGGACATATTGCTGCATACTCTTTGACCCATCAAACTTCATAGTCGTAAGTTTAGCCATAAGTGTCCCTGCAAGTGCCCTATTAGCAGAATGAAACTTTTCTTCCACCAGTTTAAGAACATCTTTAGCATTTTGATTTTCAGTACTGAGAAGAGTAAACTTAATGTTGTTGGCAATTGTCATTCACATAAAATTCAAGCATAACCTATTGGATGTTGTCCATGCTTTATGGTGTGCCTTTTCAGTCTCAGTATTATTGTCATTAAGGTCAACATGCTTATCCTCTAATAGTGCCAAGTTAAGATCCAAAGCACCTAAATAAAGTGTGACTTGTTCGCTCCATTCAGCGAAATTCACACTAGTGAACAAGATAACAGTGGAAGCTAGAAAGCGAAGTTTAACAGCTGCAAACATATAAATGCTCACTAATTAATAGATTCAAACAAGTAGAAAACGTATTAAATATATTACATGTTTTCTTTGGGTAAACACAACAATACATATCATCACTTTAATTGTAATACCATTCAAACTTTATAAAAATAAAATAAACCTCAACAAATATATATATATATATATATATATATATATGATATATACATATATGTGCCAAGAGTATATTAATTTTTTACTTTATATTTATTAGCCACAGAATATTGATTTTACCTTTGGGTAAAATCCTTAATTTCTATCAACTAATAAAATATTTATAATAGCATTTACAATAATACATGAATTATATGACTATTCATTCAAAAATTAATTCGGCCACTTTGGTGACTAACAAATTAATTTTATTCAAAAGGTCATATAATGGTGTCAATAATTTATATTTATATAAATTTAAATTCAGGATACAATACATCATTTAATCAAAATTAGGGATCAATATGATAATTAAACATAACCCTAGTTATAACTATTATTTGAATTCAATTTAACCTATTGCCGCAAATGTAATACCCGGCTCGAGTCCAGCATCGGAATTCTACTTTTCGATAGAGTTTCTGATGTCGGAGGTCTCTAGTAGGGTTTGATTTTTGTTTTTCTCTCATGTTTTGATATGTTCATTAAGTTTTAAGTATAAGGAAATGAGTTTTTGAGTGAAATGAACCAAGGCAGAAAAGCCAGGTTCGGCCGCCGAAGTTGAGGTTCGGCCGCCGAACATGCATGGCTTTCGGTTTCACGATAGGCCGCCGAAGGTGGTCTGGCCAGCCACCTATAAATGGCCCTCAGTCGGTTGAAGCGGTAGAACACCGTTTCTTTTGTCTTCTGAGGTGAGATCCTGCCCTTTGTGAGTCTTCTTTCATGTTTTCATGAAATCATGCAAAGATTTGATTCGTTTTTATGATCTTTTGAAGGTTTTAAGCTAAAAACTCAAAGTTGTGAAGTTTGGAGAGTTTGAAGGAAAGTTGCTCCAAAACTCCACGTGAGGATCATTCATCTACTTGTTTTCACAAGGTAAGTGAAGATCCTAAGCTTGTTTTTATGTTTTCTGAAGGTTTTATGGGGTTTATGGAGAGAGTTGCATGAATAGGTTAAAAAGAGAGGTTTTGATGATTTTGTGCATAGAGCTTGTTTTTGTGTTGTTTGTGTTGTGTGTTTGGGGTTTTTAGGTAGTTTGTGACCCCTTTGAGCAGATACATGAGTGTATGCAAGTTGAGAAAGTGTGGTGTGAAGTTTGAGAGGAGTTTGTGCATTTGGCGAGAGGCAGGGCAAGTTTCTACCCTGCTGATGAACTCAGGTTCGGCAGCCGAAGGTACATTCGGCCGCCGAACCCCTGAAGAGGTGTGAGGAGGTGGCTTCGGCTGCCCAAGCTTGCCCCCGAGCTTTTGGACTTTCAGCTCTAGAGGGAAGTTCGACCGCCGAAGGTTGGAGACTTTCATCTCTGGAGTGCCTTTTGGCCTCCGAAACTTGCCCCCGAAAGGGTTCGGCAGCCGAAAGTGGAAGTTCGGCCGCCGAACCTGCCGCCGAAAGTGTTCTGTCCAGCTTTCTGTTGCATGCTTTGCATGGATGTTAGAGTGAGTTTAAGGGGATTCTTGGGGAGTTTAATAGAGTTGGTCATAAGCTAGTTTGGTCCCTCATGTCAGTCTATCTGTATAGGTACAGACCAGAGGAACCAGAGAGAGCAGCAATGAGTTCTGCTCCAGAGTTTGCAGAGCCTGCAGAGTCAGTCCAGTTAGCCAGAGGTGAGTGGAACTAAACTTAAATCTTTTACTTGCACAATGGAATGTTTTCGCATATCCCATGCATCATGATTATGCCATAGGTTGATTGCATTAGTATCCACGAATATGTTGCATTGCATCATTATTTGGTGATGTGAGTAAATGTTGAATGATCCAATAGTCTCAGACAGGAAGTCCAGGAGCCTTTGACTACGCCCTGGCAGGTATAGAGAAGTCCAGGAGCCTTTGACTACGCTCTGGCAGGTATAGCAAAGTCCAGGAGCCTGTGACTACGCCCTGGCAATGGTAAGTACAGAGGTGTTATATACACATATACATATATGACAGGAAGACCAGGTGCTCGATTCTACGCCCTGGCACAGAGTTACTGGGACTATGTGGTGACAGGTTTACTCTTGATGTGGCTTGTTTGTGCTATGGTGCATTCCATGAGATCATATTTTACTGAGATGTTTTACTGTTCTACTCACTGGGCTATAGAGCTCATCCCACTCCCTTAACCCCAGTTTTGCAGGTTCAGTGTACAGTGTACAGGGACAGTCCAGCGAAGTACAGAAAGAGTAAAGAGATTTGTAATAGCTTAGAGTGGACATGTAATATTAAAGAGATGTAATAGTTGTGTATAAAGTTAGAACTGTGCTTGACTTAGTGATGTATGTTTTGTACATGATCGGTATATGTATATATGTTTTACTGTATGTGAAAAACCAAGCTTAACAGGTATGAATTAACCCATCTAGAGCAAGCTCTAGTCAGGGGTACAGAGTACAGCGTACATGAGTACAGAGTACAGAGATAGTGCATGCACAAGTTAAGCCTTGGTTTAGAGAAAAGAGTTTTTATTTTCACAGAAACTGTATGATCAGGTATGAGTTGTACAGGTACACAGAGAGTATAGCAGGCTTGCTACGGGTTCTGGCGGCCTTAAGCCGACTTGAATCCTAGCGCCGGTGACGGTCCATTTTGGGGTCGTTACAGATTGGCATCAGAGCCCTAGGTTCACATGATTGGACCTATAAAGACAGTGTTGGGCTCATACAGGTTAGAAGTGGTCAAGCACAATAGGAAATCATGTCCACTAGGATAGGGTCTTGAGTCCTATCTGCTATGCTATGCCATGAGTTTTGCATGTGTATTACTGATATATGATGTTTGTAAAGATGAGAGGAACTCGTCGATCAGCTCGATTGACTGGAGTCCCACCAGAGAGTGAGAGACCAGCTGCTCGTCCTCCTGCATTCCCGAGGGCAAGGTCTCAGAGATCTAGCAGGGAAGGTACGTCAATAGACCCTAGAAGGTCCGTAGACGAGAGCAGAAGAGGTACAGCTAGGGGAGGAAGATCAGAGGAAAGGAGGGAGGCTATGGAGATTGACCAGTCTAGAGATGATAGTATGGGTATAGGCAGATTTGAGGAAGGTATGGGAGAGTCGCAGGGAGGTACTCAGGCCTCAGGTTTTGGCTCTCCAGCCTTTCCGCAGGACCCAGAGTATCCGATGGGAGGTATGTCGGAGTACTCTAGTTTTATCCCATATCCCCCTTACATGCCATATATGCCTTATCCTCCTTATTATCCACCATACCCTATGTATCCACCTTTCCCTACCCATCCAAGTGCAGCACACCCAGAACCAAATGACCTAATACCACCACCAGAACCAGTAGCCCCTGTTGTTGACAGACATCAACCTAGCTCATCTGGAGGTAAAGTCCAAATGACGGAGTACTTGAAATTGGATGCTTCTAAGTATAACACGGGAGATGATCCATTTGAATACCTCAGATCAGTTAGGATGATAACCAGTGAATTGGGAGCTGATGATAGTAGAGCCATTGAGATGGCAGGGTTTACACTTAAATACAAGAAGGCCAGAGAATATGGAGATTGACCAGTCTAGAGATGATAGTATGGGTATAGGCAGATTTGAGGAAGGTATGGGAGAGTCGCAGGGAGGTGCTCAGGCCTCAGGTTTTGGCTCTCCAGCCTTTCCGCAGGACCCAGAGTATCCGATGGGAGGTATGTCGGAGTACTCTAGTTTTATCCCATATCCCCCTTACATGCCATATATGCCTTATCCTCCTTATTATCCACCATACCCTATGTATCCACCTTCCCCTACCCATCCAAGTGCAGCACACCCAGAACCAAATGACCCAATACCACCACCAGAACCAGTAGCCCCTGTTGTTGACAGACATCAACCTAGCTCATCTGGAGGTAAAGTCCAAATGACGGAGTACTTGAAATTGGATGCTTCTAAGTATAACACGGGAGATGATCCATTTGAATACCTCAGATCAGTTAGGATGATAACCAGTGAATTGGGAGCTGATGATAGTAGAGCCATTGAGATGGCAGGGTTTACACTTAAATACAAGAAGGCCAGAGAATGGTTCTGTAATACCCGGCTAGACTCCGGTATCGGAATCCCTACCGTCCGGTGGGACCTCGGATGTCGGAAACCTCTAGAAGGGTAAAACTATGATTTTATGAAATGTTTTCATGTATTTCATGTTTTTAAGTAAGAAATTAAATGAGTTTTTGCATAAAAAAATCTTTGGAGGAAAACCCAGGTTCGGCCGCCGAAAGTCAAGTTCGGCCGCCGAACATGCATGCGTTTTGGAGGCACGTTAGGCCCCCGAAAGCATGAGTGAGGGAAGTCAAGGTTCGGCCGCCGAACCTCATGTTCGGCCGCCGAACATTTGCATGGATGCGGAGGCACATTCGGCCCCCGAACGTGGTCTGGCCAGCCACTATAAAAGGGTCCCTTAGCCGAAAATGGGCGAGCTTTTTCTCCCCATTTCGGCCAAGGTGAGCATTCCGCCATCCTTCCCCAATCTTGAGTTTTTCCTTCCTTTTTCCATGATCTTTACAAGTTTATAACTTTGGTTTTGAAGATCTTTGAACTTAGAACGAGTTTTGGAGCTTGGAGACCAAAAGTTGGAACTTCTCCCATCTCCAAGTCTAGATCTCCTCAACCCTCGATCTTCAAGAGGTAAGAGCCGATCTTAAGCTCAATGTATGATTTAAACAAGTTTTATGAAGTTTTAAGGGGTAGAATGCATGTTAGGGTATATGTTAAACCTATGGGTTTTTTGATAACTTTTTGAACAATGTAGCTTGATTGAAGTGTTGTAGTTGGGGTATATGCATGTTTGAGGCCCCTAGGAACTAGTATGCATGCTTTGGTTGAACAATATGCATGTTTGGAAGGTTTGGAGGCGAAATGTGCTAAGAGAGCCAAGTTTCTGCCCTTTGGCAGAAACCAGGTTCGGCAGCCGAAGGTACTTTCGGCCGCCGAACATGGCTGGGGAGGCAGGCCTTTCGGCTGCCGAAGTTGCCCCCGAAAAGAGACTTTCGTCTCTGTCTGGCACTTTCGGCCGCCGAAGGTGCCGCCGAACCTACCTGAGTTTCGTCTCTGTCCAGGACTTTCGGCCGCCGAAGGTGCCACCGAAAGTGCCCTGTTCAGCCATTTCTTGCATGCTTTCATGTGATGTTTTCAGGATGTTTTAGGGGGTTTTTGGGGAGTATTTTAGAGTCATGTTCATGTGTGTTTGGTGCCTCATTTGAGTCCATCTGTGTAGGTTCGGACCCGAGGAACCGAGACCCCCGGTTGTGAGATAGTCGTTCAGAGTTCGTTGTTAAAGCTTCAGTTACCAAGTGAGTGGAACAACCCCCTTAAGCTTTAAAGTAAATGAATAAATGAATGAATCATAAAGCATTGCCCATGCATCATTATGCCATGCAATAGTAGGTTGTTTGCATTAGAATTCACGAATATGTTGCATTGCATACTTTGTTGTTGATGTGGATGAATGTTGAATGATCCATTAGCCCTTGTATGTCATGATAGCCTATGTGAGTCCAGGTGTGCCTGCTACGGCTCTACGCCCCTGGCACTATGACTGATTATGGAAGTCCGGGTGTGCCTGCTACGGCTCTACGCCCCCGGCATGTATAAGTAAGAAAGATTGGGGCTAAATGGTGACAAGTTCATCCTTGTTGTGAAATGTTTGTGTTATGGCGCATACATGAAAGCATGAATAAGAAAAAGTTATATGATAATAAAAATAATAAAATGAATAATAATATACCTAAAAAAGGAGGAATTAAAACAAATGTTTTTAGTTTCTGCTCACTGGGCTCTAGTAGCTCACCCCACTCCTTTTATCCCCAGAGTTGCAGGTACAGGAGAGACCAAGAAGTCGGCTAGAGTGAAGTTAAGTCATGTATGTTGTAATAGATAGTAGTGGACATGAACATGATGTAATGAGTATTTATGACCATGTAATGAATGATTTGTTGATGTATTGAGGATTATAGTAGTGCTTGACCTAGAGGTGTGTGAATCCCCATTATGTACAGAGTGTTTAATGAGTAATGATGTTAATGACCATGATTATCCAAGCTGTTATGTATGATGATGATACCCCATTGGAGTATTTGATGAGGACTCCAGTGTGGGGTTTATGTATGATTTTGTGCATGCACAGGTTTTGCTTGGATAAGAGAAAAGAAAATTTTTTACAGATCATGTATATGTTGCTATGTATGGGATTCCACAGGTTTACAGGAGGTATGTAGGCTTGCTACGGGTCCCGGCGGCCTTAAGCCGATCTGGATCCTAGCGCCGGTAACGGGTCGGATTTCCGGGTCGTTACAGGTTCAAGAATTATGTGGAACCCAGGATGACCAGTATGTCTTGGGGAGAGTTCGCCAATGAGTTTGCAGGGTGGGCTTTTCCTGACAGTTCCAGGGAGATGAAAGTAATAGAGTTTGAACAGTTGCGACAGACAGATGAGATGAGTGTTGATGAATTCATAGATAAATTCCTGGATTTACTTCAGTATGTGGGTCAAGCCTATGATACTGATCAGAAGAAGGCAAGGAGATATACTATGAGACTGCATCCCAGGTATTCTTCCTTGATTCTTCCAGCAGAAAAGGAGAGTTTCCACACGATAGTGGACGCAGCCAGGAAAATGGAAGCTAGTGCCAATATTCAGAAACAGTCAAAGGCACAGGCTTCGGGTTCTAAAGCCCCCACGTCAGGCAGTAAAAGATGGGATAGAGCAAAAGGAACAAAGAGTAAGTTCTGGAGTAAAGTGAAGTCAGGTCTGGGAATAGGTAGTGGCTCAAGCTCTGGCACAGCTCTAGTATGCAGACGATGAGGAAAACCACATGGAGGAGTTTGTCGGTTGGGATCTACAGCTTGTTTTCGATGTGGACAGGAAGGGCATATTGCTCGAGATTGTCCGCAGATGACTTTTGCACCATCCCAGCAGATGAGTTCAGGCAGTGTGGTACAGCCAGTTGTTCGGCCAGCAGCTTCAGTCATGCCTCAGAGTAGTGGCAGAGGTAGAGGGAGAGGGGCAACCTCTACTTCAGCAGCAGGTTCCCGAGGTGGAAATCCGGTAGCCCCAGCACGGATTTTCACTGTGACACAGGAGGAGGCTAACACGTCGAACACAGTGGTGTCAGGTAATCTCATCATTGGGTGTTCAGATGTGTATGCTTTGATGAACCCCGGTGCTTCTCATTCCTTTATTGCTTCGAGAGCCATAGAGAGATTGGGTTTGATCAGTTTTGAGTTAGAGTATCCTCTCTGGGTCAGTGGACCTAGATGTGACCCATCAGTGGCAGTGTCAGTCTGTCGGTTCAGTCCAGTGTTTATAGAGGGTAGATGCCTTCCAGCTGACCTTGTGGTTCTAGACTTGACAGATTTTGATGTCATTCTAGGGATGGATTGGCTATCTGCATATAGTGCTACGTTGGACTGTAGAGAGAAGATAGTGAGTCTCAGGGACCAGGATGGGTCAGAGTGTGTCTTCAGAGGAGACAGGAGAGGTACACCCAGAGGTATGATTTCAGCCCTTCAGGCTCGTCGTTTGCTTAGGAGGGGTTGTCAGGGGTTTCTAGCTCATGTGAGAGAGCTAGACAGTCAAGTGAGGGAACCAGCTACAGTACCAGTGGTCCGAGAGTTTCTCGATGTTTTTCCAGACGAACTTCCAGGACTACCACCTGGTAGGGAGATAGAGTTTGAAATTGAATTGCTGCCAGATACCAGACCTATCTCTATTCCTCCCTACAGGATGGCGCCAGCAGAGTTAAAAGAGTTAAAAGAGCAGTTGCAGGACTTGGTAGATAAAGGTTTCATCCGCCCCAGTACCTCACCTTGGGGTGCTCCAGTGCTTTTTGTCAGAAAGAAGGATGGCTCCCTCAGACTTTGTATCGACTACAGACAGTTGAACAAAGTCACTACCAAGAATAGGTATCCTTTACCTCGGATTAATGATCTATTCGACCAGCTAGCTGGAGCAGGTTGTTTTTCTAAAATAGATCTGCGATCTGGGTATCATCAGTTGAGAGTCAGAGAGACAGATGTGCCTAAGACAGCTTTCCGGACCAGATATGGGCATTATGAGTTCTTAGTGATGCCGTTCGGGTTGACTAACGCCCCTGCAGCATTCATGGATCTCATGAACAGGGTATTCAGTGAGTTTCTGGATCACTTTGTCATTGTTTTCATCGATGATATTTTAGTGTATTCCAGAGATGCAGAGGAGCATGCCCAGCATCTGAGGATAGTTCTGCAGACACTGAGAGAGCATGGTTTATATGCCAAGTTCTCGAAGTGTGAGTTTTGGTTGAGGAGCATTACCTTCTTGGGACACGTGGTATCAGCAGAGGGTATTGAGGTAGATCCCAAGAAGATAGAGGCTGTAGCTAACTGGCCTAGACCCACGACAGTGACTGAGATTAAAAGCTTTCTGGGCCTGGCAGGTTACTACAGGAGGTTCGTTCAGAACTTCTCAAAGATAGCAGCTCCTATGACCAAACTGA
This sequence comes from Manihot esculenta, assembly GCF_001659605.2. NCBI lineage: Eukaryota > Viridiplantae > Streptophyta > Magnoliopsida > Malpighiales > Euphorbiaceae > Manihot > Manihot esculenta. Next base: position 13,916,201 of record NC_035167.2, read on the forward strand.
CTCAGAAGAACCAGAAGTTTATCTGGTCAGACCAGTGTGAAGAGAGCTTTGAGGAGCTCAAGAGAAGATTGACTACAGCACCAGTGTTAGCTCTGCCTGTGTGAGTCATGAGGACTTCACAGTGTTCTGTGATGCATCTCGAGTGGGATTGGGTTGTGTTTTGATGCAGAGTGATAGGGTGATAGCTTATGCTTCTAGACAGTTAAAGAAGCACGAGTTGAATTACCCCACCCATGACCTCGAGATGGCAGCAGTTATCTTTGCACTTAAGATGTGGCGGCATTACCTCTATGGGGTTAAATGCGAGATCTTCACTGATCACAAGAGTTTACAGTACATCTTGAGTCAGAGAGAGCTGAATTTGCGGCAGAGAAGATGGGTTGAATTGCTCAGTGATTATGATTGTAAGATCCAGTATCATCCGGGTAAGGCGAATGTTGTGGCAGACGCCCTAAGCCGGAAATCACTAGGCAGTTTATCCCATATAGCAGCAGAGCGGAGACCACTTGTGTTGGAGCTTTATAAGCTCTTAGAAGAAGGATTGCAGCTAGAGTTATCTGGTACAGGTGCGTTGATAGCACAGATGAGAGTGACACCTGTGTTTCTGGAGCAGATCGCACAGAGACAGCATGAGGACCCTGAGTCAGGCAACAGTGCAGAGTTCAGATTTGATAGCAAAGGGATCCTTCGGTATGGGAGTCGACTTTGTGTACCAGATAGGGACAGTGTGAAGGAAGACATTATGAGGGAAGCTCATAATGCGAGGTATAGTGTTCACCCAGGAGCCACCAAGATGTATCAGGATCTGAAAAAGGTTTATTGGTGGCCAGCCATGAAGAAAGAAGTGGCGCAGTTTGTGACAGCCTGTGAGGTTTGTCAGAGGGTGAAACTAGAGCATCAGAAACCAGCAGGAATGCTTAACCCATTACCGATTCCAGAGTGGAAATGGGAGAACATAGCCATGGATTTTGTAGTGGGTTTACCAGCAGTGTCCAACAGGATAGACTCTATATGGGTGATTGTGGACAGACTCACGAAATCTGCTCATTTTCTTCCAGTACGGAGTAACTATTCTGTGGATAAGTTGGCACAGGTCTATCTGGACGAGATCGTGAGATTACATGGAGTTCCAGTGTCGATAGTCTCAGATAGAGGACCTCAGTTTACCTCCCGCTTTTGGCGGAGTCTGCAGAGTGCGCTGGGCACGCGATTGGATTTTAGCATTGCTTTCCACCCACAGACTGATGGACAGTCAGAAAGGACCATCCAGACCATAGAAGATATGCTTTGACTATGTGTGTTAGACTTTGGCGGTTCTTGGAGGCATCATCTACCTTTAGTGGAGTTTGCCTACAATAACAGCCATCATGCTAGCATAGGGATGGCTCCTTATGAAGCTTTGTATGGGAGGAAGTGCAGATCCCCTGTTTGCTAGGAAGAGGTAGGAGAGAAGGCTCTTGCAGGGCCAGAGTTAGTAGACATTACCAGTAGAATGGTGCCTATGATCAGAGAGAGAATCAGAACAGCGCAGAGTAGACAGAAAAGTTATGCAGACGTTCGCAGAAAGCAGTTAGATTTCCAGGAGGGTAATTGGGTATTGCTGAAAGTGTCTCCAATGAAAGGAGTGGTTCGTTTTGGGAAAAAGGGTAAATTAGCTCCACGGTACATTGGACCCTTTGAGGTGTTGCAGAGGATCGAAAATGTGTCGTATAAGCTGGATTTACCTGCTTCTATGGAGAGAATTCACCCGGTCTTTCATGTTTCTATGCTACGGCAATTTGTGTCAGATCCGAATCAGGTTCTGAGTGAGCCTGAGGTGGAGATTCATACAGATCTCACCTATATAGAGCAGCCAGTGCGGATTTTGGACACACAGATCAGACAGCTAAGGAACAAGGAGATTCCGATGGTGAAAGTTCTGTGGAACCACCATAATCTAGAAGAGTGCACCTGGGAGACGCGGGAGTCTATGCTCCAGCAGTATCCATATTTGTTTTGAGGTTAGTTTCCTCCTTTTTACGTGTTCATTGTTTGTTTTTTTGGATCATTCGAGGACGAATGTTCTTAAGGGGGGGAGAATGTAATACCCGACTCGAGTCCAGCATCGGAATTCTACTTTCCGATAGAGTTTCTAATGTCGGAGGTCTCTAGTAGGGTTTGATTTCTGTTTTTCTCTCATGTTTTGATATGTTCATTAAGTTTTAAGTATAAGGAAATGAGTTTTTGAGTGAAATGAACCAAGGCAGAAAAGCCAGGTTCGGCCGCCGAAGTTGAGGTTCGGCCGCCGAACATGCATGGCTTTCGGTTTCACGATAGGCCGCCGAAGGTGGTCTGGCCAGCCACCTATAAATGGCCCTCAGTCGGTTGAAGCGGTAGAACACCGTTTCTTTTGTCTTCTGAGGTGCGATCCTGCCCTTTATGAGTCTTCTTTCATGTTTTCATGAAATCATGCAAAGATTTGATTCGTTTTTATGATCTTTTGAAGGTTTTAAGCTAAAAACTCAAAGTTGTGAAGTTTGGAGAGTTTGAAGGAAAGTTGCTCCAAAACTCCACGTGAGGATCATTCATCTACTTGTTTTCACAAGATAAGTGAAGATCCTAAGCTTGTTTTTATGTTTTCTGAAGGTTTTATGGGGTTTATGGAGAGAGTTGCATGAATAGGTTAAAAAGAGAGGTTTTGATGATTTTGTGCATAGAGCTTGTTTTTGTGTTGTTTGTGTTGTGTGTTTGGGGTTTTTAGGTAGTTTGTGACCCCTTTGAGCAGATACATGAGTGTATGCAAGTTGAGAAAGTGTGGTGTGAAGTTGGAGAGGAATTTGATGCATTTGGCGAGAGGCAGGGCAAGTTTCTGCCCTGCTGATGAACTCAGGTTCGGCAGCCGAAGGTACATTCGGCCGCTGAACCCCTGAAGAGGTGTGAGGAGGTGGCTTCGGCTGCTTAAGCTTGCCCTCGAGCTTTTGGACTTTCGGCTCTGGAGGGAAGTTCGGCCGCCGAAGGTGCCGCCGAAGGTTGGAGACTTTCGTCTCTGGAGTGCCTTTTGGCCTCCGAAACTTGCCCCCGAAAGGGTTTGGCAGCCGAAAGTGGAAGTTCGGCCGCCGAAGGTGCTTGAGTTTCGTCTCTGGAGAGGACTTTCGGCCGCCGAACCTGCCGCCGAAAGTGTTCTGTCCAGCTTTCTGTTGCATGCTTTGCATGGATGTTAGAGTGATTTTAAGGGGATTCTTGGGGAGTTTAATAGAGTTGGTCATAAGCTAGTTTGGTCCCTCATGTCAGTCTATCTGTATAGGTACAGACCAGAGGAACCAGAGAGAGCAGCAGTGAGTTCTGCTCCAGAGTTTGCAGAGCCTGCAGAGTCAGTCCAGTTAGCCAGAGGTGAGTGGAACTAAACTTAAATCTTTTACTTGCACAATGGAATGTTTTCGCATATCCCATGCATCATGATTATGCCATAGGTTGATTGCATTAGTATCCACGAATATGTTGCATTGCATCATTATTTGGTGATGTGAGTAAATGTTGAATGATCCAATAGTCTCAGACAGGAAGTCCAGGAGCCTTTGACTATGCCCTGGCAGGTATAGAGAAGTCCAGGAGCCTTTGACTACGCTCTGGCAGGTATAGCAAAGTCCAGGAGCCTGTGACTACGCCCTGGCAATGGTAAGTACAGAGGTGTTATATACACATATACATATATGACAGGAAGACCAGGTGCTCGATTCTACGCCCTGGCACAGAGTTACTGGGACTATGTGGTGACAGGTTTACTCTTGATGTGGCTTGTTTGTGCTATGGTGCATTCCATGAGATCATATTTTACTGAGATGTTTTATTGTTCTACTCATTGGGCTATAGAGCTCATCCCACTCCCTTAATCCCAGTTTTGCAGGTTCAGTGTACAGTGTACAGGGACAGTCCAGCGGAGTACAGAAAGAGTAAAGAGATTTGTAATAGCTTAGAGTGGACATGTAATATTAAAGAGATGTAATAGTTGTGTATAAAGTTAGAACTGTGCTTGACTTAGTGATGTATGTTTTGTACATGATCGGTATATGTATATATGTTTTACTGTATGTGAAAAACTAGGCTTAACAGGTATGAATTAACCCATCTAGAGCAAGCTCTAGTCAGGGGTACAGAGTACAGCGTACATGAGTACAGAGTACAGAGATAGTGCATGCACAGGTTAAGCCTTGGTTTAGAGAACAGAGTTTTTATTTTCACAGAAATTGTATGATCAGGTATGAGTTGTATAGGTACACAGAGAGTATAGCAGGCTTGCTACGGGTTCTGGCGGCCTTAAGCCGACCTGAATCCTAGCGCCGGTGACGGTCCATTTTGGGGTCGTTACAGCAAAAGCCACAAGAAAATTCAAAAATTAATATATCACGCTCACATCATTGTTAAGAAAAACATTAACATATTATATTAATCAATTCACAATTGTAAAGGGAAAACATTACATTTGAGACTCGAGAAACGTGATCATCATTACATCGTCAACACGTTTACATCATTATAATTTTATTAATTTATACTTTACATCATCATCAGTACAAATTTCATTCCAAATAACAAATTGTTGTAATTGTAAAACATCAAGATATAATCCAACATAAATCTGTGAATTATTATTAATTTAAAACTATACTCTGATACCACATGCAAAATTGTTAATAATTGATTGCGATCAAAATCATTTAAGTGCAATCAAAACAACATAAACCTTAAATTAACTACAAGCAATCATGTCTTTAATTGTGTAACGACCCTGTAATACCCGGCAGATTCAGACATCGGAATTTCTACCGTCCGGTGGAATTCAAGGATGTCAGAGGTTTCTAGAAGGGTAAGAGAAAGGTTTTCTAAAATATTTTCAAGTATTTTAAAGGTTTAGAGTGAAAATGATTGAGTTTGGAAGAGAAAAGGCCAAGGAGGCAGAATGCAGGTTCGGCCCCCGAAAGTTAAAGTTCGGCCGCCGAAAGTCCCCTAGTTTCGGCCCCCGAAGGCAATGTTGTTAGTGTATATGCCCTAGGCCATTATCTTGGGCCTTTTTGTATGTCGTTTTGGTTATTAATAAAAGAGGTTTTTATCATTATTATTTGTTTGCATGTTACATAATAATGATTATCATCCCTGGTTACTTATTATTATGATGATAATAATATAACTGGTATGGTTATTGATTGATAATCATGAGATGATTATGTATATGTTGATATAATTCAATAATCATAAATACTTGTTGGAGAACAAAGTATTGGATGGACCCGCATTGAGATCACTACATGGGTCATTGTCATAAGTGAATCTCAAAGTAGTTATGTCTTAATCCTTTGACTTGAGATTGTCATAGTTTCCAACATAAGGACTGTTATGTTTTGACATAATCAAACGTTGTCTTTAATCGGACAATCATAAAGGTTATGATTGAGCATAATAGAAATTATGTAGAGGAAAATGAACAATCAAGATAGGATTTGTCCCTCTCTATGAGAGAGATATCTTCTGGGCCCCTCGATAAGTGAGACTGAGAAATGCATGGCCGTGCTCAAATGAATTGATAGTGTGATCAATATCATTTGAATTTATCAGTCTACTTAGAGATCGAGAAATCATAAGTTTGAACATTATAAGTTTGACATTAACCATGACTTATGTTCAAACTAGATATCGTGAGACAAAGGGATTAATACATGTTCTATTTAATAGGCTTTATCGGACTATTGATCCTCATATTAGTTGGGTAGTCATAATGTCTTGCTAGAGGCCACTTATGACTTATAGGTCTTGTTGGACTGGGCCTATTGCCAATTAATATGAGCCTATTGGGTCACACACAAGAACGTTGTTGATGTGCTATATTAATGGGCTAAAAGCCCATTAGTATAATTAATAATAATAAAATGTTATTATTATTAATATTATTATTAATATTAATTATTAATATAATTAATAATAATAAGTGTTATTATTATTAATAATAATAATTTATTATTATGAGATAATAATATTTAAAAGATCTGCAGTCTATCTGTAAGTGTTACAGATAAAGGACTCTATCACATAAAGATATTTGAGTATCTGTGAGATTGTGATAGTGGGTTCTAAGCACAACTCTTTTAGGAAAAGAGTTGTGGGAAAATAAAAAGACTGAGGCCTATAAATACTCCTTCTACAGATTGAGTAGGTTGGTTGTAAAAGTTTTGAGAAAACTCAGTCTAAAAGATTGTAGAACATAGAGCACATAATCTATCCATCTTGAAAAGAGCTAGCACTCTAGAAGGATAGAAGACGTTCGTGTGGATATCATAGAGGGTGTTCGTTTGAAAAGGCAGCACCATCAGTCCGCCAGTGTATCTTCACTACGAGATTAACAGGTTAGTCTCACATCTTTCTTTTGATTTAAACGGAGCACTCGGATTCTGGGAAAGGAAATCCAAAATTTTATTTTTCCGCTGCGCAATTAGATTGCAATTAATCTCCGGATTTCCCAACAGTGGTATCAGAGCCAGGTTGTGCTTTTCGTTTAAATTAATTATGCCATGATTGATATTATATATGCGATATATGTTTATTAGAATGGCATGATAATTATGGTTAAATTTATGGATGAATGATTGGATCATTTAGATTATTAGAAAAATTAAATTAAAATTTTTCTTTTACATCTAGAATCAAAATTGTTTTGATTTGTTGTTTTAAGTTTTAATTGTTAAATTAAAACAACAATAATAGAAAAAAAAAATGGATTTGCAACTGTATTCACGATGAACAGTCATCGTGAACCCAGATTGCCGATACCGGAGGATCGCGCCCCCCCGGAGGGCCGGCGACCAGTGGGTCGCGCGCCCCGGAGGGGCCGCGCGACTGGTGGAGCGCGCGCCCAGTGGGTCGCGCGACCACAGGGTCGCGCGCCCGGAGGGCCGCGAGACCGGAGGAACGTGCGCCCCATGGGTCGCGCGCCCGGTGGGTTGCGTGTTTTCTCGGGCTGGCGGCTTGAGCGGCCAAGGATTCGTCCGGTGGGCCGCCGGGGCTTCGAAGCCGAGATGTGTGTCGGCTCCTCGTGATTTCTGCGAATCGCGAGCCGCCGGTGCCGTTTCGAGCTCGACTGCGAATGGATGATCGGAGTTGCGCAACTGTTGCGCGATCTGGTGGTCGACCTCACCGTCGACGGCAATCCTTGCTGGCGACGAGGAGCGGGCTGCTGGATCTTGGGGCAGCGGCTGGAGCGTTCGGCGGGCTACTGGTTGCTCTCCGGCGGCAAGGGCGTCTTCCGGAGAAGAAGATGATTCCCCAAAATTACGATTTTGCCCCTGAAAATAATTAATAAAAAAATAATAATAATAATAATAAGAAAATAATATTTTAAAATTATTTTCTTTTAGTCTTTAAATTAGATTTAAAAGACTATATTTTATTATTATTATTTGTAGTCTTTAAATTAGATTTAAATGACTATATTTTATTATTTTCTTTTAGTCTTTAAATTAGATTTAAATGACTATATTTTGTCATGTGTTAGTATGAGATACTATGCATTATTGTCTATATATATATATATGCATATAGGATGCTATAATATATGTATGCAAGACAAAATAATTATAAGAAAATAGAAAATAAATTATTTTAGTCTTTAAATCAGATTTAAATGACTATATAAAATAATTTTATTATTTTGTCATATATTAGTATGAGATACTATAATATATATATATGCAAGACAAAATAATTAAAATTAAAAGTTAAACCCTCACTCTAAAATTTTAAGTTTTAATGCCACCCATATATTAAAAACCTATCAAGACTAAGATCACCAAAATGCAGGTTTTGCCAAAGCAAAGTGCATTAGGATTATCCTAGTAAGGTAGGATGAGTAATGGTTACTCATTTATTTAATTTTGGTTGAGCTTAATTAGGCTATCAAAACGGTTTTGGGCCTAAGGCATTAGATGAGGTATAACATGCATTTGACATATGATGTCAATACCTCATAATTTAAGAGTTACATTAGATGTAATTGGTAAGGGGTTACCTACCTAAATAACTTAATTCTAAGCGTCATGCCAAAGCTGACTTAGAATTAGGTGAAATATGGATCTTAGCCCGCTAAAATATTATTATTTTGAGGGTTATATTTTAGTGGGAGATTATTATCACCTCAATATTAATTTGTTTATTAAATTAATTATATTTGCATATTTTTGTAGATTATTATGGCTGCTAATAACAATTCAACCTTATCACTGCGATCCATCCTTGAGAAGGATAAACTGAAAGAAAATGGGACTAATTTTATTGACTGGTTTAGAAACTTGAGAATTGTTCTCAAGCAAGAGAAAAAGTCCTACGTGCTTGATGAAGCTATCCCTGAACCACCTCCTGCTGATGCTACTAATGCTGTTAAGAACAAGCATAAGAAGCATATGGATGATTCTAATGACATTGGATGTCTTATGTTGGCAACTATGTGCCCAGAACTTCAGAAGGATCTGGAGCACCTTGAGGCCTATGAGATGAGTGTCCATCTCAAACAAGCTTTCCAACAACAAGCTAGGCAGGATAGGTATGAAACTACCATTGCATTGCATGATTGCAAAATGGCTGAAGGTGATTCAGTTAGTGCTCATGTTTTAAAGATGAAAAGCTACATTGATCACCTTGCTAGGCTTGGCTATCCTTTGAGTTTAGAACTTTCCACGGATTTGATCCTACATTCTTTACCTAGCAGTTTTTCTCAATTTGTCATGAACTATAACATGAACAATATGGAGAAATCCATTCCTGAGTTGCATGGGATGCTAAAGACAGCTGAGGTAAATATTAAGAAAAGGCCTACCCAAATTTTGAATGTCAATAAGGGTAAGCCCATGAAAAATAAGGGGAAGCCCAAGTCTAAAGGTGGTAATGGGCCTAAGGGACGAGGCAAGCCTAAATGGCAATCCAAGGCAAAAGTTCCTAAGGAAATAGTTCCTAAGGAAGGAATCTGCTTCCATTGCAAGGAACCAGGGCATTGGAAGAGAAATTGCAAACTCTATTTGGATGAGTGCAAGAAGAAGAAGAGTAGTGAGACTACGACTTCGGGTATTTATGTTATAGATTTTAATTTATCTATTTCTACTTCATGGGTATTAGATATCGAATATGGTTCTCACATTTGTACAAATGCGCAGAGTCTCAAAAGGAGTAGAAAACTGAAAAAGGGCGAAGTGGACCTACGTGTAAGCAATGGAGCAAGAGTTGCTGCCATAGCTGTAGGGACTTATTTTGCCCGATGGGCTTTTGTTAGTTTTGAACAAATGCTTTTATGTTCTTACTTTGAGTAGGAATATTATTTCAATTTCTGTTTTGGACGATGAAGGTTTTTCATTTCTCATTAAGAATAAGAAATGCTCCATTAATAAAGATGATTTGCTTTATTGTATTGCAAATTCATATGATGACCTTTATGTCCTTTATCTAGATGATTCTAGAGACAGCAATATCTATAACATAACTTCTAAGAAAACTAAGCCAAATGAGTTAAACCCAACATATTTATGGCACTGTCGTCTTAGTCATATAAACGAGAATTGCATATCTAAGCTCCATAAAGATGGTTTATTAGATTCATTTGATTTTGAATCATTTGAAAATTGTGAATCTTGTTTGCTAGGTAAGATGACAAAGGACCCTTTTACTGGACAAGGTCAAAGGGCTTCAGACTTATTGGGCTTAGTACATACAGATGTATATGGCCCACTAAGCATTAGTGCTAGGGGAGGTTATCAGTACTTCATTACATTCATTGATGATTTCAATAGGTATGGCTATGTCTACCTAATGAAACATAAGCATGAATCTTTTGAAATGTTTAGAACTTTTCAAAATGAAGTACAAAATCAACTTGGTAGAACTATTAAGATGCTTCGATCTGATCGAGGTGGTGAATATTTGAGCCAAGAGTTTGATGAACATCTTAAAAACTGTGGAATTGTTTCACAATTAATTCCTCCAAGAACTCCACAATGGATTGGTGTTTCTAAAAGGAAAATTCGAACTTTATTAGATATGGTTCAATCTATGATGAGTCAAACAGATCTCCCTTTATAGTTTTGGGGTTACGCCTTGGAAACAGCTGTATTCATTCTGAACCAAGTACCATCGAAAGCAGTTGAAAAGACACCATATGAGTTATGGACTGGGAAAGTGCCCAGTTTGTCTTTCCTTAAAGATTTGGGGTTGTGAGGCTTATGTGAAACGCCCAGTTTCAGATAAGTTAGCTCCAAAATTTATCAAGTGCAATTTTGTGGGGTATCCTAAGGAAACCAAAGGATACTACTTCTATACTCCCTCAGAGAACAAAGTGTTTGTTGCTCGAAATGGTACCTTTTTGGAAAAGGAATTTATCTCTCAGAGATTCAGTGGGAGTACAGTGCAACTTGAGAAAACTCAAGCACCACAAGAGAGCATTGAACCGCCAGTAGAACCACTTACAGTACCACAAACAGTTGTGGAGACTGAAAGGGTGACACAAGTCCCATGCAGATCTGATAAGACACGTCATCAGCCTGAGAGATATGGATTTCTCATGACTGATAATCGTGAACTTTTACTCATTGATGAAGATGAATTTTGTGTTTACAAGATGGTTAGTGGGAGTGCAGTTGTGTTACTAGTTCAATATGTGGATGACATATTACTCATTGGAAATGATATCCCTACCTTGCAAAAGGTTGAGACTTGGTTAGGGAATTCTTTTTCAATGAAGGACTTAGGTGAGACTGCATATATCCTTGGTATTAAGATCTATAGGGATAGATCCAAGAGGATAATCGGTCTGAGTCAAAGTACTTATATTGACAAGGTGCTGAAAAGGTTCAGCATGCAAGATTCCAAAAGAGGATTCTTGCCCATGTCTCATGGTATTCATCTTAGCAAGAATCAATGTCCTATGACATCTGATGAGCGAGAACGGATGAATAAGATCCCTTATGCTTCCGCTATTGGATCTATCTTGTATGCCATGTTATGTACTAGACCAGACGTCTCATATGTCTTGAGCACAACAAACAGATATCAGACAGATCCCGGTGAGAGTCACTGGACAGCTGTTAAGAATATCCTAAAGTACCTTAGAAGGACTAAGGATGCATTCCTAGTTTATGGAGGATTGGAAGACGAGCTAGTTGTAAGTGGTTACACAGATGCTAGTTTCCAAACCGACATAGATGACTTCAGATCGCAGTCAGGATTCGTATTCAATTTAAATGGTGGAATTGTTAGTTGGAAGAGTTCCAAGCAGAGCACTATAGCAGATTCTACAATAGAAGCTGAGTATATAGCAGCATCAGATGCAGCTAAAAGGGCAGTCTGGTTGAAGGAATCCATCTCAGAGGTGGGAATGGTTCTCAGCATTGCAAATCCTGTGGACCTTTATTATGGTAATAACGGTGCCATAGCATAGGCAAAGGAGCCCAGATCTCACTAGAGATCTAAAATTATACTCAGGCGATATCACCTTATTCAGAGGAGATATCAAAATATGCAAAGTAGACACAAATGACAACATTGCAAATCCACTGACCAAGCCTCTTTCACAGGTCAAGCATGATCAGCACACTAGGTCTACGGGTATTAGATACTTGTATAATTAGGCCTAGTGCAAGTGGGAGATTGTTAGTGTATATGCCCTAGGCCATTATCTTGGGCCTTTTTGTATGTCGTTTTGGTTATTAATAAAAGAGGTTTTTATCATTATTATTTGTTTGCATGTTACATAATAATGATTATCATCCCTGGTTACTTATTATTATGATGATAATAATATAACTGGTATGGTTATTGATTGATAATCATGAGATGATTATGTATATGTTGATATAATTCAATAATCATAAATACTTGTTGGAGAACAAAGTATTGGATGGACCCGCATTGAGATCACTACATGGGTCATTGTCATAAGTGAATCTCAAAGTAGTTATGTCTTAATCCTTTGACTTGAGATTGTCATAGTTTCCAACATAAGGACTGTTATGTTTTGACATAATCAAACGTTGTCTTTAATCGGACAATCATAAAGGTTATGATTGAGCATAATAGAAATTATGTAGAGGAAAATGAACAATCAAGATAGGATTTGTCCCTCTCTATGAGAGAGATATCTTCTGGGCCCCTCGATAAGTGAGACTGAGAAATGCATGGCCGTGCTCAAATGAATTGATAGTGTGATCAATATCATTTGAATTTATCAGTCTACTTAGAGATCGAGAAATCATAAGTTTGAACATTATAAGTTTGACATTGACCATGACTTATGTTCAAACTAGATATCGTGAGACAAAGGGATTAATACATGTTCTATTTAATAGGCTTTATCGGACTATTGATCCTCATATTAGTTGGGTAGTCATAATGTCTTGCTAGAGGCCACTTATGACTTATAGGTCTTGTTGGACTGGGCCTATTGCCAATTAATATGAGCCTATTGGGTCACACACAAGAACGTTGTTGATGTGCTATATTAATGGGCTAAAAGCCCATTAGTATAATTAATAATAATAAAATGTTATTATTATTAATATTATTATTAATATTAATTATTAATATAATTAATAATAATAAGTGTTATTATTATTAATAATAATAATTTATTATTATGAGATAATAATATTTAAAAGATCTGCAGTCTATCTGTAAGTGTTACAGATAAAGGACTCTATCACATAAAGATATTTGAGTATCTGTGAGATTGTGATAGTGGGTTCTAAGCACAACTCTTTTAGGAAAAGAGTTGTGGGAAAATAAAAAGACTGAGGCCTATAAATACTCCTTCTACAGATTGAGTAGGTTGGTTGTAAAAGTTTTGAGAAAACTCAGTCTAAAAGATTGTAGAACATAGAGCACATAATCTATCCATCTTGAAAAGAGCTAGCACTCTAGAAGGATAGAAGACGTTCGTGTGGATACCATAGAGGGTGTTCGTTTGAAAAGGCAGCACCATCAGTCCGCCAGTGTATCTTCACTACGAGATTAACAGGTTAGTCTCACATCTTTCTTTTGATTTAAACGGAGCACTCGGATTCTGGGAAAGGAAATCCAAAATTTTATTTTTTCGCTGCGCAATAAGATTGCAATTAATCTCCGGATTTCCCAACAAATGTTTGGCCGCCGAACGTTGCATGGTTTCGCATGCAGGTTTGGCCGCCGAACCTGAGGCGGTTGCTCATCTATAAGGGCACCGAGTGGCAGAAAAAGGGGGAGACTTCTTCTCTCCTTCTGGCCTAGGTAAGTTCTTGATCTCCTTGAAGTGTTTTCATGGTTTTTTCGTCAACTCTTTCAAGGTTTTAATGAGTTTGCCCCTTGTTTTGAAAAGCTATGAGCTTTAACCAAGGTTTTGGAGTTTGATGCTTGTGAAGCTTGGTTTCTCCATATCTTTGCGTTTGAATCATACTAGCCTTTGTTCTTCAAGAGGTAAGTGTTGATCCATGGTTTTTATGGTGGTTTATGAGTTTTGTAAAGGGAAAAGGGAGCTAGGCATGAGTTTGCATGAGATAGGCATATAGGGTTGATGAATCCTTTATGTTTGATGTGTGCCTTGTGAGCTTGTTTTGTTGGAGTTTAATTTGTTTTAAGCTCCTTTATGCTTGTTCAAGTGTTTATGCATGTTTTAGAGGGGTTAAATGCATGTATTGAGGGTTGAGCAGGTGATAGAGGGACTGGCAGGCGTCCTTGTGCACGAAACTGAGTTCTGGCTGAACTCAGGTTCGGCCGCCGAAAGTCCAAGTTAGGCCGCCGAACATGCCTGACTTTTGTCTCTGGAGGAGACATTCGGCCGCCGAAGGTGCTGTCGAAGGTGCCCTGTCCAGCCTTCCTTTGCTTGTTTTGCATGCATGTTTTGAGGTGTTTTAGAGGGGTTTTGGGAAGGTGTATAAGAGATGTTTATTAGTTATATATAGTATGTTTGGTACCTCATTTAAGTCCTCCATTGTAGGATTGGACCCGAGAAAACGAGGTATTTAGCAGTAGTAGCTGCTTCAGAGTTAGAGTTGGTCCAGAGCTAGTTAGCCCAGAGTTAGCCAAGCAGAGGCTACAGGTGAGTGGAACTAAACTGAATATTTTATTTTGAGAAATGACACGATTCTAGCATGATCCATGCATCATAAACTGCCATGTTATGTGTTAGGTTGTGCTGCATTAGCATTCACGAATATGACGCATTGCATAAGATGATATTTGTGCGGATGAATGTTGGATGATCCTTAGCCCTTGATAGAGCACAGAGTACAGATATAGAGTTATGGCATGAGGTAGCCATACCAGGTCGCCCCTGGATAGTCCAGGTCGCTCCTGGTACTATGAGATAGACAGTTTGACCTGACTCAGATCGAGTAGTCCAGGTGAGGCCTAATCGCCCCTGGCACAGTTGGCCTTGTGATAGAGCCAGGGAAGAGAAGTCCAGGTGAGGCCTAATCGCCCCTGGCAAGTTGGACATATTGTTATATGTATACACTGAAGGGCTATTGGTGACAAGTTCATCCTTTTGATGATATGTTGTGATGTGATGCATTTCATGAGAACATGTAATTAATGAACTGTTTTGCCTGTTCCTTCTCACTGGGCTGTAGTAGCTCATCCCACTCCCTTAACCCCAGTTTTGCAGGTTCTGAGATAGCTATGGGAAGTCAAAGTCAGCAAGAGTACAGAGAACAGTGATGCATGAATGTATGTTTGTAATAGCATAGTGGACATGATGTCATTAAAAGATTAGTTGTCATGTAATGTATCGATATGTACTATCAGTTACTGGATAGACTTGTGCTTTCTCTAGTGTCGTTGCCATAGTGTGATGTATGATTAATCCCTTTGTACATGCATCCTGTTTTACGTTTCTTGATGAGAAATGTGTGAGTTGGGCTTAACGTATGGCTTTGATGAGATACCAATGGGATGTGTTATAGATTAAAAGGGTTTCAATCCCTTGACCCACAGCAGATAGTAGTCCCTGGTATAGGCCCTGAGGGCCATTTCAGATTGACATATCTGAGTAGCAGCAGTTAAGCCTACAGAGTTTTACAGGATTGTTGAGTCAGTTTGTATCATGTATGGGATTATCAGGTACACAGAGAGTCTAGTTGGCTGACTACGGGTCCCGGCGGCCTTAAGCCGATCTGGATCCTAGTGCCAGTGATGGTTCGGACCGTTACTAAGGGGTACCGGTTTCCGGGTCGTTACAGATTGGTATCAGAGCATAGGGCCTCTAGAGTACGATGTGCTGAGTCAGTATACTCAGGGATCAGAGCTATCTCACATCGGAAAGAGGTTAAGATGTCAGACGTGTAGATCGTCGAGTACGGTGTGTTGAGCGAAGATGCTCAAGGATCAGATTCCCACATCGGAAAGAGGTGTTGTCTTATATAGGTGGGAAAGCACAATAGGTACAATCATGTCCACTAGGATAGGATGTGGAGTCCTGTCTTGCATGATGATGTGAAATGCCATGATGAGCTGCATGTGCATTATTGATATGTTTGATATGTGCATTATTGGTCTACTTGATATGTGTTAAGGAGTCATGTGTTTTCACATGGATTATTTGATGATATGTTTGTGTGATGTTGTGCTTTTCAGCGGTAGGATGAGAGGAACTCGTCGATCTGCTAGATTGACTGGAGCTCCGTCGGAGGATGAGGACATGGATGCTCATCTCCCAGTTCTGCAAAAGGCAACATCAGATAGTTTAAGCAGAGAAGGTACATCAAGGGACCCTAGAAGGTCTAGTGATGAGAGTAGAAGGGGAGTTGTGCAGAGTGGTATGTCAGGGTTTAGGAGAGTCCTAGAGGAGGATGTGCAGAGCAGAGATGGTAGCTTTGGCAGGAGCAGGTTAGGAGGAGATATGGGTGAGTCTCAAGGAGGCACTCAGGCCTCGAGATTTGTTCCACCTCAGTATCCACCCTACCAGTGGGGGGCAGAGTACCCATGAGAGGTACATCAGAGTTTCCTAGTTATCACCCATATCCCACCTTTATGCCCTATCCTTCCTTTTATCCGCCATATCCACCGCCACATCCACAGTATACCATGTTTCCACTCTTCTTTGGTTATCCAAGTTTAGCAAACCCTACCTCAGGGAATGTTACACCTCCTCCACCACCAATAGAACCAGTAGCCCCAGTTGTCCAAATACCTAAGCCAAGTTCACCTGGAGGAAGTAGGGTACAGATGACAGACTATTTGCGGTTAGATGTTCCCAAGTTTGAGACTGGTGATGACCCTTTTAAGTATCTCAGAATGGTCAAGATGATAACTGATGAGTTGGGAGCCAGTGAGCGTAGAGCCATTCAGATGGCAGGGGTCACATTGAAATGTGAAAAGGCAAGGGAATGGTTCAACCAGTATGTGAACCCGAGGGTAGAAAGCTTATCCTGGGAGCAGTTTGCAACAGAGTTTGCCGAAGGGGCTTTTCCAGATAGCACAAGGAAGAGGTTCCATGATATAGTAGATATGGCACAGAAGAGAGAAGCTAGTGCCAAACTTGCAGGGATAAGTGATGTGAATCTCTCCCCTCTGCACGAGGCTGGTATAGAAAGGAAGAAGGGAGGTAGAGGCCTCAGACGATCAAAGAAGAACAAGTTCTGGAAGCAGATCAAGTCTGGTCTGGGAATAAGTGAGGGATCGAGCTCTGGTTTGAACAACTCCAAATGTCCGAGGTGCGGTAGGCCGCACAAGGGAGTCTGTTTAGTAGGGACAACAGCATGTTTCAGGTGCGGACAGGAGGGGCACATAGCACGTGAGTGTTCCACCGCGACTTTGATAACACAGTCCCAGCAGACAGCCTCAGACAGAGTGACTCAGCCAGGAGCTTTAGCCTTGGCGTTGGGCAGAGGCAGAGGGAGCGAGATCACTCCTTCTTCCATAGGTTCCCCAGGTGAAGGTCCGTCAGTACCAGCACGGATCTTCGCTTTGACGCAGCAGGAGGCTGACACATCGGACAGGGCGGTAACAGGTACTTTTCACTTCCATATGTTTTGATGTGTCTACTCTTCGAGACTCTGATGCTTTGTTTTCCTTCGTGCTTGAGGGATTAGACTGTCCTCTTTAGGTCAATAGACCCAACAGCGGCAGAGGTAGTCTGCCAGTTGAGTTCAGTGCTAGTTTAGTGTTAGTTGTTGTGAGTAGGTGCCTTCCAACTGACCTAGTGGTTCTAGAGTGATTGATTGACATCATTCTAGGGGTGGATGGGCTAGCTACTCATAGTCTTGCTTGAGATAGCAGAGACAGAGTCGTCAGGCTTAGAGATCAGGGTGGCTCACAAGTGGTATGTTGAGGGGACAGTGTAGAGATGCCTGAAATGTAATCTCAGCCCTCTAAGCTCGTAAACTAGTTAAGAGAGGTTATCAGAGGTTTCGTGCTTCTGTCAGAGAGTATAGCAGTTCGTCAGATTAGGAGGGGAACCAGGTTGCGTGCCCGCAGCCATAGAAAAGTTTGAGATGTTGTTCCAAATAAGCCGTCAGGTTTACCACCTGCTAAAAGACTAGAATGGGATATAGGACTGATGTCTAAACCCAGAACCATTCTTCGTCTTCTCTGCAGGATGACACCAGTAGAGTGAGGGAGATAGAAAAAGCCAAACGAGTAAGTAACTAGAGTTAGTAAGCCTGGAAAGCTGCTTAAGAGTGTTGCTATGAGATGCTCTGGCCTTGGATTTTATCCAGGTATAGGGAGAATGATCTCTCATCTCCGAGTGCAGCCCTCAAGGAGAATCAATAAGTCAGAGAACAAAATAAGAAATAAGAGAGTAAGAACAGCATAACAGGAAGTGAAAGAGAGCAGATGAAGGAAAAGAGAAGAGTAAGTAAACTAGAAGAGAACAGAAAAAGAAAAGAGGAAAAATACGTGTAAGTTTAGGAGGAGCTTTCAGTTTAATCTGGGATTAGGTAGTAGGTGAGGCAGAGAAAAGAGTTTCGTCAGTAGATTCCTGAGGGAAGATTCGTTAGCTTTCGCTTGGATCTTCATCCTGACTCAGTAGGAGGCTCACACATCGAACACGGTGACGTCAGATACGTTCACGTGAGGGTGTTCAGATGTGTAGGTTACCGTGGACCCTGATGTTTCTTTCCCTGTTGTCTTGAGAGCCTTAGATAGAGGGGGGTTTGATGACTTCTGGGCTTCGAGTGTTTTCTCTGGGTTAGTGGACCCGAGTATGATCCATCTGCGGCAGCGGCAGTCAGTTCAGCTTAGAGTTTGTGGTGAGTAGATGCAATCCAGCTGACCTTATGGTTCTAGAGTTGACTGGTGATGTCAATCTAGGGCGGATTGGCTAACTACTCATAGTACTACCCGTGTCTGCAGAGACAAGGTAGGAGAGTGCAGAGTTCAGAGGCTAAGATGGATCTGAGGCAGTCCGTTAGAGGGACAGTATAGGGGTGCCTAGAAGTTAATGTCAGCCCATTAGGCTCATCGGTTACACAGGAAAGGTTGTCAAAGGGTTCTAGCTCTTGTGCGCATGTATAGTAGTCAAGGAATCAGTCTCCATGCCCGTTGTGAATGAGTTCTAGATGTTTGTACCCAGACAAGCTGTCAGGTTTACCATCTGTCAGGGAGTCAGAGTGTGGAATAGAAATGGTGTCTGGACGCGGACCTATTTCTTTCCTTCTACCCTACAGGATGGCACCTGCAGAGAGAGCATAGTCAGAGTAGTATAGAAAAGCTTGGTAGATAAAGGTTCTATCCGACCCAGTACCTCACCCTAAAATGTTCCAGTGTTGGTGTGAGAAACGAAGGATGAAACCTTGAGATTTTGTAACGACTGTGAGCAGTTGATGCAAAATCACTACCAAGGACAGGTGTTCTTATGTCGAATTGATGATGATAGATCTGAGATTCGGACACTATGTGCTGAGAGGTAGAGAAAAGCAATTGAATAGAGCTGAGATCAAAGTTGTAGTAAAGAGTCTATACCAGAAGTAAAGGGTACAATAAACTGCTCAGCGACTCTGAGTATACAAGACAGATATTACTGAGTGAGGCAGATGAGATGTTAGCTGCCCTCAGTCAGAAGTCGTTTATCAGTTTATCCTATAGAAACAGATAGCTCAAAAGCTAGAGAGCGAGAGCGCTAGAGATAGTCCAAAGAGAAACATGCCCATTATCTATGACGTAGTGTAGAATTTACGAGAACACGGCATCGAGGCCAAGTTCTATCAGACGAGTTCGGTTTTGGGGCATGTCTGTTTGAATCTAAAATAGATAGACAGGTAAAGCTAGAGGCAAGGACAGAAGAGTATGAAGACAGCGAAGAAGAGTCAAAGAGAAAGAAACGTTAGCAATCAGTGTACAGTGTGAACACAGATTAAGCAGTTAAGGGTCAACAGAGTTAGGGAGTATAGAGAACCCGAGAGGGTTTCCGTCAGTAATCTCTGTGTCTCTTTGCAGAGGAAGGTGTTAGGCTTTCCTTACTTTCTTATTTACATGTGTGTTTATTGTGTGACCATTCGAGGACGAATGGTCTTAAAGGGGGGAAGAATGTAATACCCGGCAGATTCAGACATCGGAATTTCTACCGTCCGGTGGAATTCAAGGATGTCAGAGGTTTCTAGAAGGGTAAGAGAAAGGTTTTCTAAAATATTTTCAAGTATTTTAAAGGTTTAGAGTGAAAATGATTGAGTTTGGAAGAGAAAAGGCCAAGGAGGCAGAATGCAGGTTCGGCCCCCGAAAGTTAAAGTTCGGCCGCCGAAAGTCCCCTAGTTTCGGCCCCCGAAGGCAATGTTTGGCCGCCGAACGTTGCATGGTTTCGCATGCAGGTTTGGCCGCCGAACCTGAGGCGGTTGCTCATCTATAAGGGCACCGAGTGGCAGAAAAAGGGGGAGACTTCTTCTCTCCTTCTGGCCTAGGTAAGTTCTTGATCTCCTTAAAGTGTTTTCATGGTTTTTTCGTCAACTCTTTCAAGGTTTTAATGAGTTTGCCCCTTGTTTTGAAAAGCTATGAGCTTTAACCAAGGTTTTGGAGTTTGATGCTTGTGAAGCTTGGTTTCTCCATATCTTTGCGTTTGAATCATACTAGCCTTTGTTCTTCAAGAGGTAAGTGTTGATCCATGGTTTTTATGGTGGTTTATGAGTTTTGTAAAGGGAAAAGGGATCTAGGCATGAGTTTGCATGAGATAGGCATATAGGGTTGATGAATCCTTTATGTTTGATGTGTGCCTTGTGAGCTTGTTTTGTTGGAGTTTAAGTTGTTTTAAGCTCCTTTATGCTTGTTCAAGTGTTTATGCATGTTTTAGAGGGGTTAAATGCATGTATTGAGGGTTGAGCAGGTGATAGAGGGACTGGCAGGCGTCCTTGTGCACGAAACTGAGTTCTGGCTGAACTCAGGTTCGGCCGCCGAAAGTCCAAGTTAGGCCGCCGAACATGCCTGACTTTTGTCTCTGGAGGAGACATTCGGCCGCCGAAGGTGCTGTCGAAGGTGCCCTGTCCAGCCTTCCTTTGCTTGTTTTGCATGCATGTTTTGAGGTGTTTTAGAGGGGTTTTGGGAAGGTGTATAAGAGATGTTTATTAGTTATATATAGTATGTTTGGTACCTCATTTAAGTCCTCCATTGTAGGATTGGACCCGAGAAAACGAGGTATTTAGCAGTAGTAGCTGCTTCAGAGTTAGAGTTGGTCCAGAGCTAGTTAGCCCAGAGTTAGCCAAGCAGAGGCTACAGGTGAGTGGAACTAAACTGAATATTTTATTTTGAGAAATGACACGATTCTAGCATGATCCATGCATCATAAACTGCCATGTTATGTGTTAGGTTGTGCTGCATTAGCATTCACGAATATGACGCATTGCATAAGATGATATTTGTGCGGATGAATGTTGGATGATCCTTAGCCCTTGATAGAGCACAGAGTACAGATATAGAGTTATGGCATGAGGTAGCCATACCAGGTCGCCCCTGGATAGTCCAGGTCGCTCCTGGTACTATGAGATAGACAGTTTGACCTGACTCAGATCGAGTAGTCCAGGTGAGGCCTAATCGCCCCTGGCACAGTTGGCCTTGTGATAGAGCCAGGGAAGAGAAGTCCAGGTGAGGCCTAATCGCCCCTGGCAAGTTGGACATATTGTTATATGTATACACTGAAGGGCTATTGGTGACAAGTTCATCCTTTTGATGATATGTTGTGATGTGATGCATTTCATGAGAACATGTAATTAATGAACTGTTTTGCCTGTTCCTTCTCACTGGGCTGTAGTAGCTCATCCCACTCCCTTAACCCCAGTTTTGCAGGTTCTGAGATAGCTATGGGAAGTCAAAGTCAGCAAGAGTACAGAGAACAGTGATGCATGAATGTATGTTTGTAATAGCATAGTGGACATGATGTCATTAAAAGATTAGTTGTCATGTAATGTATCGATATGTACTATCAGTTACTGGATAGACTTGTGCTTTCTCTAGTGTCGTTGCCATAGTGTGATGTATGATTAATCCCTTTGTACATGCATCCTGTTTTACGTTTCTTGATGAGAAATGTGTGAGTTGGGCTTAACGTATGGCTTTGATGAGATACCAATGGGATGTGTTATAGATTAAAAGGGTTTCAATCCCTTGACCCACAGCAGATAGTAGTCCCTGGTATAGGCCCTGAGGGCCATTTCAGATTGACATATCTGAGTAGCAGCAGTTAAGCCTACAGAGTTTTACAGGATTGTTGAGTCAGTTTGTATCATGTATGGGATTATCAGGTACACAGAGAGTCTAGTTGGCTGACTACGGGTCCCGGCGGCCTTAAGCCGATCTGGATCCTAGTGCCAGTGATGGTTCGGACCGTTACTAAGGGGTACCGGTTTCCGGGTCGTTACAGACCCGGAAACCAGACCGCTACTGATACGAACCAGCAAACCCAATCACATGAGAATCAAGGAAGCAAGGATCCATTGGTGCTCCCTAGTGGACCAGTGACAAGGAGCAAAGCTAAGAAGCTTGAAGCAGCTATGAACTTACACATTCAAGAACAAGTAACACAAGAATTGACTGAGCTTGCCTTTGGCAAATATCTCGTGAAGCTTGAAGACACACCTAAGCTACTCACCTTGCTTAAGGTGTGTAATGGAGATAGCGCTGTCTAATTTATTCAGCATTGATATGATGGGCTTGCTATATTTTTATGATTTAACACTTGTTTTATTTTAGCTTTGTTTGGCCTTGTATTCTGGCCATATTTTATCTTTTAAGTTTTAGAGTGTTGGGCCATGTTTTGGGCTTATGTTTTAATACTTATGCGTTATTTTAGTGTGTGATTGGGCTTGGGCCTTAGGTGTTTAAGTCAGACCCAAGAAGAGTGTTTAGGGTTTTATTTGTTTTTCTCCTTACTATATAAGGATAAGAAACAATTGTAAGAGGCAGCTTTTAATCAAACTTTTCAGAATTTCTTTCATGCCTTTGGCGTGTATTGCTTTGAGTGAGAGTGAGGATTTGCTTTCATCAATTGCACCAGGAATCTTGGCTAACTTATCAACTATTCGTTGTGGCGTTTGTCGGATTCTCATCTAAATCCTTCGATCATTGGTGTTTCAGCTTCTCTAAGTTTGGGGTGCTATAGGAGGTGGGTTTATCAGATCTTTGGATTCCGTATCTACTTGTGCGTGTGGGTTTGAGGCTTGTGCCATAGGGTTCCGCGTCAGTTGGTATCAGAGCCAAAGTGAGGTAAATTCTTATTTATCTCAGGATCTAGAGTTTTTTTTTTTTGAGTTTTCCTTGTCTTTCTTGTTGATTTCATTGAAAGCTTCTGTATCCATGACTGCACCTTCTTGATAAATTATCACATAATCTCTTTTGGGAAAAAAAAAATTTGAAATCCAAAAAAAAAAAAATGAAAAAAAAAACGAAAAAAAAATTCTCCTTTGCCATATTTATCTTGATCTGGCCGAAATTGTGATATGCTTCCTTTTTCATCCATATTTCCTTGCCTATCTCAATTGATTGCTGTAGTTTATGGAAATCAATTTTGAATTTTAAATTGCGTTGAATCCAGATTAGGAGACAAAACAAACCTGCCTATTTCTTAAGGTGCACATTTAAGGCAATTGTATCTAAATCGATTTGGTGTCAAATCCATCTTTTAATGCCCATTTTCGTCCATGATGCTGCACTGAGTGAGATATTTTTTTTTTTAGCCTATTTGTGGGGTTTTGATACTTGCCTTTTTGGGTAGATTTAAATAGATCCGTATTTAATTTGCGTTGAAGCGAATTAAATTCAAACTTTTGTCCAGATTCGTTTTTATTTGAATTCAAAGTTTCGTTTTGGTTTAAGCTTTCTTTTACTTCCTTGACATTGCTGGAGTATTGTTTGCTTGTGTCTATACTCTAGGTGATATTTTTCAAGTAGCACAACACCTAGTTTGTGTGTTACTTTCCAAATTGTCAGTGTCTTCTTTCTAGTTTTTGCGCGCTTCCTTCTTTCTTTAGGTTTTCTTCTTTGCTTCAGTAAACGCACCTTGTGGTTAGTTGGTTGACCTTATTTTCTGAAGTGCAATTGAAGAATCAGCAAAAGAGTGGTAAGTGTGCAGACACTTGAGTGCTTTCCTTTCTAACACAATATTTGCTAGTTCTCTTTGTTCTTTGTTGATTTAAGGTAGGATGAGTAAAGACAAGAATGTGGTGGATAGTACTGGTGAAAGTGAATCGGACATGGGTAACGATTATGAGATCTTTAAGAAATCAGTCAGTGGTGAGTTACAAAGGCTCAGTAGGGCTCTTGAGAGGATGACCGTAAGTATGGAGAGTTTGAAAGTCTCACAGGCTTCCACTTCTACAAGAATGGCCCATCGAATTCTTAACCCCGATAGACCACAAGTCCGAGAACCTCAAGTTCGAGGTGAAGTTGATGATACAGAAGATACTGTCGGACAAGGAAGGGGGAGAGGAGAAGTTCATGGAGGTACTAGAGCCGGCGTAGGGTGGAATAGAGGTGGAGATGCTAGACTTGGCAGAAATGATGATGACACCGAGACATACCAAACCAACACAATTGATGGTGACTTGAGCTCCATAAAGATGAAAGTTCCTGAATTTAAAGGGAATAACAATGCTGAAGAATATATTGAATGGGAGAGAAAAACTGAGCAAATATTTGAGTTTCATAACTATACCGAGGAGAAGAAGTCTCATATTGCCGCTGTTGAGTTCACGGGTTATGCCTCTTTCTGGTGGGATCAATTGAAATCCACTAGGAGGAATAAGGGTTTAAGGGCAGTTCCACCATGGGACTACTTGAAAGAGTTGATGCGCCAAAGATTTATTCTTTCGCACTATTATAGGGATTTGTACAACAGGTTGGCAAGACTGGTGCAAGGAGGAAAGAGTGTGGAAGAATACCACAAGGAGATGGAGATGATGATGGCTAGGGCTCATATTGAGGAGGATGAGCAAATGTTGA